>NC_073381.1:51566949-51804957 GCF_028641065.1 Leucoraja erinaceus
GTTTGAATCTTCCCTACTCTCAACGGAAAAAGCTTATCCACGTCAACTCTGTCTATCCCTCTCATCATTTTAAAGACCTCTATCAAGTCCCCCCTTAACCTTCTGCGCTCCAAAGAATAAAGACCTAACTTGTTCAACCTTTCTCTGTAACTTAGTTGCTGAAACCCAGGCAACATTCTAGTAAATCTTCTCTGTACTCTCTCTATTTTGTTGACATCTTTCCTATAATTTGCCGACCAAAATTGTACACCATACTCCAAAATTGGCCTCACCAATGCCTTGTACAATTTTAACATTACATCCCAACTTCTATACTCAATGTTCTGATTTATAAAGGCCAGCACACCAAAAGCTTTCTTTACCACCCTATCTACATGAGATTCCACCTTCAGGGAACTATGCAGTTATTCCTAGATCACTCTGTTCAACTGCATTCCTCAATTCGCTACCATTTACCATGTACGTCCTATTTTGATTTGTCCTGCCAAGATGTAGCACCTCACACTTATCAGCATTATCACCATGGTTAGTGCTGCTGCCTCACTGCTACAGGTACCTGGATTCAACCCTATGTTTGAGTGTTGTCTGCACAGCATTTGTCCCTTCTATCTGTGACCATGTTCAATGCATGCTCTGGTTTCCTCCTGCATCCCAAATTACTGTTAAAATAGCTGGCCTCGTGAATTGCTGCATAGTCAGTTAATTGGAAAAAGAACAAAAGGGGAGACAAGTAGGGATTATGAGAGTGGCTGAGGGATGGTGGGGGAAGGGTCGTGAACAGGTGAACAGTCATAGCAAACCACCTTTTTCTTCAGAGCAAAGATCTTCAACAGATTCGGAAGAGGAAACCGCTGGAGAACTCTTCAGGGGTAATTTATTTTTCTAAGAACTGCAGGTCTTGCTAAGTGTTTTGTGGCCTTTTCCTTCTCACAGTTTGATACCATTAGCCAGTAGGCATAGTACATGTACTCACTATTTCTCCCTTAATTATATATCATTGGAGCTGATTTGCATGCAACAATGAGCTCTCATTTAATTTACCCATACATGTGTCCATAAGAAGGATCCCCTAAGTAAGTCAGCATTGCCATCATTTCCACTTCACCGACAAACAATATGATTAGCACTGGCTGGGTCTTCTCACATTAAATGTCTAAGCAGCATAAAGTTGGAAAACAATCAGTAAATGGGTTGATTGGGATTATTGTTATTGCGCTCTGGAGCTATTGAAACTAATTGCTTTCATTTGCCATCACCACTTTCAGTTTTCTATCTTCACTGCAGTTATAACATGATATCCATTTTTATTTTCTATTGCAATATGTCTTTAACTGTTCTGAAGTGTAAGAACAATTGATTCCATTGAATGGTACTTCACCCCACCACGACTTGGTCAGCCAAGTTAAAATGTGTTTTTTGAATTGTTTTTAACTTGCAAATGCTTTTTGAGACATGTGTACCAGTCTTCTACTAAAATCAGGGAAAACAATGAGGTTCCCGAGAAAGAATCAGCCAAGAATCATACCTGCATCATCTATATATGCTTTCAACAATAACAGCAATGTGACCGTGTGTGATGTTTTCAATGCAGCTAAACCTATCAATACAGTTCACAATAATGCATTCAACTATTTGATATTAAGCCTGAGAAAAAGTATCAGGCCAGATGTCCAAAACAGTCAAAGAGTTAAATTTTCAAAATGTTTCTTGAAGAATGGAAGGGATGCTTATAGGACAGCCACTAGTATTAAAGCAAGCAAAGAAATGTTAAAAACCCATTTCATCAGTGAAGCAGCAATATGTTACATTATTGGTACCAAATTTTGAGCAATACTGGATTGTTGGAAGTAGACAGAGAACACTAAATCATATCACTGAAGAAGGGTCTCGATCGGAAACATCACCTATTCCTTCTCTCCAGGGATGCTGCCTGTCCCGCTGTGTTACTCCAGCATTTTGTGTCTACTACATTATATGCATTGTTTCCAATTGCCATATATTTCTTTCCTCTGGTGTTCCTGGAACTACCACCCATTTGATTCATAACAAGAATGAGTAAATAAAAAATTATATATATTAGGTTTCCCAAACCAAAATCGTTACTTCACCATGCAAATATTCTCTGGGCACAGTAGGACATATATCAGGAAATCTTTGTTTACTTCCATCAGCTATCTTTTTTTAATACACGCGGACTGAATCTTAGTATTGTTTCCTGTACTTGTGCTAAGACTGACAACAGTATTATCTTTCACATATGCATGTTAGTATATATGTAATGTTCTGTCAGTCTATTTAATGGTACTTTTCTAAACTTTTATGAAACTCTGAATCTTTTCATACATGAACGAGTGATCGGTCAATGTAAGTATTATTATAGCAATACCAACTTGCAATATAAATATTATTGACAATTTTAGCATGACAGAACGATATCTATCAAAAGAAAATCTATTATTCTTCATTAATGGGTTCTATAATCTGAATACCAACACCAGCAATGTAATTATTTAGTAATTTGATTATATTGGATATACATTAGGCTCTGACCACGCTACTTCAAGTGATTGCAATCAACGACACTGTAGTAATACCTCATTATCAAATAAAGCTTTCTAAGCATAAAATTATGAATATTGTATATGCCATATTGATATGATTAGTAGCTTAAAAGTGGAAGTAGTCCATGTACTCCTCTGGGTGTAAAGGTTGAAAGAAAACTTTGAATACAAATGTGTAATTCCATCAATGTAACAGAGCCCACATTTCAACAATGCTATTTATGAACAGTTTGTGGAATATTTGATTCTTTAACCGCTTGTAACATTCATTACCTTTCTGGTGAGACCTTGTGTTGAAATGTAACCTTGTGTCATCAGATCTTGTGTAGTGAAATAATTTATCGACTAAAATTCTGTTACAGTTCATAATTGATATATTATGAGTAGTGGGCGATGATATAAGAATGCAATCCAACCCCGTTTCCAGATTTGACCCAACCAGCCTGTGGTACTTATTTTGCCACTTCCATCCAATTGCTACTAAAGGTAAATTATGAGATTGGCACAGTGGTCTCAGTGGACAACCTCAGCAATTGAAAGTCTGCTGTTTGAAAGGGTAAGACCTCACAGTGCGAGGAGAACATTTCCTCACTTTCAATTGAATAAATAAGGAATAAAAATGGATAGAATGGCAAGGGATTTCCATTACGGTCATGTGTTGGTTTCCATTCAATCCTGTCTCAATGTATTCAAGAGAGAGTTAGATTTCGCTCTTATGGCTATTGCAATCAAAGGATATGTGAAGAAAGCAGGAACGGGGTCCTGAATTTGGATGATCAGCCATGATCGTATTGAATGGCGGTGCTGGCTTGAATGGCCGACTCCTGCACCTATTTTCTATGTTTCTATGTCTCAGCTCAGACAATTAGCTAACATCTGTACTTAACATAGAAAATAGAGCATAGAACAGTACAGTACAGGAACAGCACCTCTGGTTAACAACGCCCAAGTTAAACTATCTCTTTTGTCTACACATGATCAAGGCGTTTAACAGAAGATTATCTGCCTACAAAAATTGTTTACATTATAACATAATTCATTTCAAAATATGTTTCTCGATACATAAGGGGCAGCAGTTACAGAAATTAATTAATTTTTCAATGCCTAGTTGATACCATAAGTCTTTGGATTTGCTTGGTCACCTTGCACATAATTGACTATTTGATTTTTTTTTCATTTTGTGACACAACTGAATTAAAATGCTTCTGAATGAATAGCAAGGTCACTAGTCAGGCAGACTTGACAGTTAAATGAGTTACATAACTAATTAACACACTATAATTTTCATTTCTTTGCCTTTATCCTTGAGGTTCATAGTTACAATTTTTATTAATGTAATTTTACTTGCACCCAGTTCATAAATGATGGACTTTCCAGTGCTGAGACTGTACAGTGCGGCTTCCCGGAAAAAAACTGCGATCTGAGGCAAGAAACAAAATAAAGTTAAAACTTGCAAATTGATTATCTTTCAAGCTGATTCTCCTGCATGCAATGCTCTGCATTACAGTATGGCTGGAAGTGGCAAACATGTAATGGTGGGTTATAAATTTAATCGAGTGGGAACGTGTCAGATTCGACAGGCCCCTCCTCGTTCCAGCAATGTTGGGAAAGCTCACAATTACAAGTATTTTCCCAAATGTTTAAAGGTTACTGGGTATGAAATTTTCAACTTCAAAATACAAAATAATGGTTTAACTTCAGTTTTTAAATCAAATGACTGACAACTGGCATGCTTTAAGCCACAGTAATTGCAACCTAAAATGTGCTAATATACAGCACATACACCCAGAATGAAGAACGCCACAGATATGAGATACTGTACTTTCAGCAATGGCTACATCAAACAACGCAATCAGTTCAGGATGAAAGTATTGTTTTTAATACACTTTTTATGTTCAAGCGCAAACAGGATAATAACATTTGATATTTCATTCAGCTGTTTGGCTAATTCTCTGTGATTTTTCCTTTCTTTTTGTGCTTCCAACCAATAGAAATAAATATCAATCAATCACTGTTATCTGGTGTAATTTTTTTGCTTTTAACTAAAAATATATTTTTAATGTGTACTTTGAGAAATAAAGGATAGGCAAGAATTCACATTCTTGAGAATCCATAATCGAATTTGAAAGGATTAAAGCCAAAGAATTTATACAGTAGGAAGTATGTTAGTCATTTTGACAGAAAGTTACTGTAGTGAGTTTGACGTCCTGAATTTTGTCCGCTTCTGAAAAGATGCAAAAGAAAATAATCACAGGATGCTGGGTTTTAGAGATACAGCGCGGAAACAGGCCCTTTGGCCAACCAAGTCCGCACCAACCAGCGATCTCCGCACATCAACACTATCCTAGGGGTGGGAGACTGCAAACTTCACGTGGTCCGCCCTGTTTCAACGAATGCAATCAACCTGGCGTGCACAATCAAATAAGATCAAATAGAACACGTTGTCCTATCTTTAGGTTATGCACGCCATACGCAAGAAGAAGAACACTATCTTACAGACACTAGGGATAATTTACACATACACCCAGCCAATTAACCTACATATCTGTCCACCTTCAGAGTGAGGGAGGAAACCGAAGATCTCGGAGAAAACCCACGCAGTCACGGAGAGAACGTACAAAGTCTGCACAGACAGCACCCGTTGTGGGGATCGAACCCGGTGCCACTGTGGCCGCCCTATGCAAAGTTTTTGCTGTTTATCCTACACACACTAAGGACAATTTTACACTTAAACCAAGCCAATTAACCTACAAACCTGAGTTATTGGGTTGCTGAGGCTAGGAAGCTCACCAGAGAGGAGAATATAAAGACAATGTCACAGAGTCAGGGCTGAGGTCAATGGGGCGAGGGGATCAATGACACAGGATGATGGCAGGGTCAGGCATCAGAAGGGGTTTTGAGGCAGAGGCTGGCTGTTGGAGATCAGCGATGATGAATAGGATGTGATCAATGCTCTGGGAGTGGGATGATGGAGAAGCTTAAGGATGTCTGGATGAGGGACGTATTAGATAAATGGAGAAGTTGGACAGACTTGGAATGTTTTCTCTGGAATGTCGGAGGTTGCGGGAAGTATAGATAGCAGTGTGTAAAACTATGAGAAGCATAGATTTCAATAGACAATAGGTGCAGAAGTAGGCCATTCGGCCCTTCGAGCCAGCACCGCCTTTCAATGTGATCATGGCTGATCATCCCCAATCAGTACCCTGTTCCTGCTTTCTCCCCATATCCCCTAGGTGGACAATCAGAAACCTTTTCCTAGGATGGAAAATCAAATACTAGAGGGCATAGTTTTAAGGTGAGAGGGACACAGTTTAAAGATATGCGGGGCAATGTTTTTACACAGAGGGTGGTGAGCGCCTGGTACATGCTGCCAGGGTGGGTCGCTGAAACAGATATGATAGTGGCATTTAAAAGACTTTTGGATTGACATATGGATATGCAAGGAATGGAGAGATATGAATGGTGTTCTGGCACTGTAATGTTCTATGTTATATAATCAACTAGAATCAGGTTCCATTGGTCACTTGGGACTTTTGCAAGGAGGCCCCTTTTTAAGATAACCAGAAGCAGGTTTCACGGGCACATTGTTTTTGAATTTAGTTTAGTTTAGAGATCCAGCGTGGAGCAGGGCCTTCAGCCCACCGAGTCCACACCGACCAGCGATCCCTGCACGCTAATGCCCCTGTCCCACTTAGGAAACCAGAACGGAGACCTCTGGAGACTTTGCGTCCCACCCAAGGTTTCCATGTGGTTCCTGGATGTTGCAGGTCGTTGTCGGAGGTTGCAGGTAGTGGAAGCAGGTAGGGAGACTGACAAAAATCTCCGGGAACCGCACGGAAACCTTGGGTGGGGCGCAAAGTCTCCAGAGGTTTCCGTTCAGGTTTCCTAAGTGGGTCAGGGGCATTACGCTATCCTACACACACTTGGGACAATTTTTACAATTATACCAAGCTAATTAACCTAGAAACCTGTATGTCTTTGGGGTGCGAGAAGAAACCGGAGATCGTTAGAAGCGATCTTTTGCATGATGTCCAGAGGCAGCACTGACACCCCATCCCTGCCCCTACACTGACACTCCATTCCTGCCTCTACACAGACACTCCATCCCCATCCCTGCCCTACACTGACACCTGGTATTCCACAGAAAATCCTAGAAATGACATCCAGGCACATTATGGAAAGGTGCTGTGCATTTTTGTTCCTCGCTGTATTCTTTTAGTGGATTAAGGAAAGAGATCCAAATGAAAATTGCAGACTTTGTATTCCATGAGATAATCCTGAGTGTTTATTAACATTTTGTGTTTCATAAAAAATGTTCTGTATAATGCGTAAATCATGAAGCTATGTGACCACATTTCATTGCATTATGGGAATTAAAACATCGTCAGTTGCAAGAGAAAAATAACTGAAAGGTAGAGACAGTGCAGACTGAAATGTAACCCACCCAGTCAGTGGACAGGGTAGATACTTGGTGTACATTTAGTTTTAGAGATACGGCACGGAAACAGGTCATTCGACCCACTGTCCACATCAACCATTGAACACCCATTCACACTAGTTCTGTGTTATCCTAGGTTCTCATCCACTCTCTACACACTAGAGGCAATTTACAATTAGCCTGCAAACCTGCCCCTCTTTGGGATGTGGGAGGTTACCTGAGCACCCGGAGGAAATCCGGGTGATAGGGAGAACATGCAAACTCCACACAGACAGCACCCGAGGTAAAGATTGTTCTTGGGTATCTGACACTGCGAGAAAGCAGCTTGACAACCATGCCACTGTATCGCCCCTACATCTTGCCCAATTCAAGGAACTGAAAATAAATGTTGGACCCAACCAGTGTGATGATTCTGCTGAGTGCACTGGTTGAAGGTCTAAAACTGTAAGAAAAAAAATCAGGTATGAAAGTATTAATAAAATTCCATGCCTAGTATTTCCTTAGGATATCAGTCCCCCTGCAGGCATGGCTTTGGCAAAGGAAATGTTGGAAACCTCATCTACACACACAGACGGAGTCTGTATGCGGCACCAAGGGAACTCTTCCCATTGATCACATTATTAAACGACTAATTGAAAGTCAACACTTATTAAAGGTTTCTCTTTGAGGTCAATTCTGCAGATTATATGCAATGTGGTAGGCTGGTAGTTCAGTTTGTCACACTAATATTTGCACTAATATTTTCATGGTTGCAAACAAGGAACAATATGCCACTGATAATGTGGAAATTTAACATGGACGTTTATCTTTTGCATTGATGTTGCAATGCGTTGTTAAGTGATGTTAAGTGATGTTGTCACAGTAATGTTATATAAACTGGCCATTTATTATATTCCACCCCAAATGTTTCTTTGACCAAAGATGATAGCCAAACAGTGGTTCAAACATGGAAAAATCAGTATATTTTGACACTAAAGCTGTTTCATAGGCTAAATAATGAATATCGTTGTTTCTTGCTTTTGAAGCACACCTCATTAGGATGGAACTTTTATTCAGGCCATATTGAATAATTCATTATATGAATAAAACTATATTATATAAAAGTATACATTTCCTGGAAAATAGTTACGACTTCAGAGATTCAATTTCTAATTGGAATTAGGGCATGGATGTTTGGAATTATATTTGTGTAAGAAATAAGAAATTATGAAAAATAAATGAAGAGATTTTTAATTTATTTTTTGCTTAACACTACAAGTAGTGAAATTAAATAGATGCCCATCATTAAGTTAATGTACAATGTACAATAATGATCATAAAGTAAAAGAGGATATTGACTCCCAAATTGATGTGGCAGTCCAAGACATTTTGCCAGCTGTTGGACTTGTTTTTGAATGTTCAATGCCTGTGGTATTTGGCCTTGCAAGCTGGAAGAGGGAAACAACAGCACCCTCTACAGCATATCCAACTGAAGTGGATAAATATTGACTCTATCCCCTACTCCCAATTCCTTCGTCTATGCCGCATCTGCGCCCAAAATGACCTGTTCCATACCAGGACATCCGAGATGTCCTCATTCTTTAAGGAACGGGGCTTTCCCTCTTCCATCATGGATGAGGCCCTCACTCGTGTCTCCTTGGTACAATGCAGCGGCGCCTTGCTCCCCCTCCTCTTAGTCACAATAGAGACAGAATCCCCCTAGTCCTTACCTTCCACCCCATCAGCCATCACATACAACACATAATCCTCCGTAATTTCCGCCACCTCCAACGGGATCCCACCACTGGCCACATTTTCCCATCTTCATGCCTTTCTGCCTTCCGCAGAGACCGTTCCCTCCACAACACCCTGGTTAACTCATCCCTTCCCACCCAAACCACCCCCTTCCCAAGTTCCTTCCCCTGCAACCGTAGAAGATGCAACAACTATCCCTATACCTCCTCCCTCGACTCTGTCCAGGGACCCCGACAGTCCTTTCAGGTTAGGCAAAGGATTACTTGCATCTCCTCCAACCTCATCTATTGTATCCATTGTTCAAGATGTGGACTCTTATACATCGGCGAGACCAAACGTAGACTGGGCGATCATTTTGCCGAACACCTTTGCTCAGTCTGTCTGAATCAACCGGATCTCCCAGTTACTGGACACTTTAATTATCCTTCCCATTCCTACACAGACCTTTCAGGGCAGGCAGGTGGGCAGAGGAGGGGGGGTAGTTCTGCTGGTGAGGGATGGAATTCAGTCCCTTGCAAGGGAAGACATAGGGACTGACGAGGTAGAGTCACTGTGGATTGAGTTGAGGGATTGTAAAGGCAAGAAGACACTAATTGGTGTTATCAACAGACCCCCAAATAGTAGCCTGGATGTAGGGTGTAAGTTGCAGCAGGAGTTAAAACTGGCATGTAACAAAGGTAATGCCACTATGGTGATGGGGGATTTCAATATGCAGGTAGTCTGGGAAAATCAGGTTGGTTCAGGACCCCAAGAAAGAGTGTTTGTAGAATGCCTCCGAGATGGATTCTTAGAGCAGCTTGTAATGGAGCCGACCAGAGAAAAAGCAATTCTGGATTTAGTGTTGTCCAATGAACCAGATATGATAAGAGAACTCGAGGTAAAGGAACCGCTTGGAGGTAGTGATCATAATATGATTCGTTTTAATCTGCAATTTGAGAAGGAGAAGGTTAAATCGGAAGTGTCAGTGATGCAGTTGAACAAAGGGGACTATGAAGGCATGAGAGGGGAGCTGGCCAAAGTAGACTGGAAAGGGATCCTAGCAGGAATTACGGTGGATCAGCGATGGCAGGAATTTCTGGGCATAATCCGGAAGACGCAGGATCATTTCATTCCAAAAAGGAAGAAAGATTCTAAGGGGAGTAGGAGGCAACTGTGGCTGACAAGAGAAGTTAGTGATAGAATAAAACTAAAAGAAAAGATGTATAACACAGCAAAGAGTAGCCGGAAGCCAGAGGATTGGGAAACTTTCATAGGACAACAGAAGGAAACAAAATGGGCAATACGGGCTGAAAAGATGAAGTACGAAGGGAAGCTGGCCAGGAATACAAAGAAGGACAGTAAAAGCTTATTTAGATATGTTAAGCGAAAAAGAGTAGCAAAGTCAAATGTGGGAACCTTGAAGGCAGACACGGGTGAAATTATTATGGGCAACAAGGAAATGGCAGAAGAGTTGAATAGGTACTTTGGAGCTGTCTTCACTAAGGAAGACACAAACAATCTCCCTGATGTACTGGAGGACAGAGGATCTAAGGGGGTAGAGGAACTGAAAGACATTTTCATTAGGCGAGAAATAGTATTGGATAGGCTAATGGGACTGAAGGATGATAAATCCCCTGGGCCTGATGGTCTGCATCCCAGGGTCCTCAGGGAGGTGGCTCTAGAAATAGTGGACGCATTGGTGATCATTTTCCAATGTTCAATAGATTCCAGGATCAGTTCCTGTGGATTGGAGGATAGCTAATGTTAGCCCACTTTTCAAGAAAGGAGCGAGAGAGAAAACGGGGAATTACAGACCAGTTAGCCTGACTTTGGTGGCGGGAAAGATGCTGGAGTCAATTATTAAAGAGGTAATAATGGGGCATTTGGATAGCAGTAAAAGGATTAGTCCAAGTCAACATGGATTTATGAAAGGGAAATCATGCTTGACTAATCTTCTGGAATTTTTTGAGGATGCGACAAGTAAAATGGATGAAGGGGTGCCAGTGGATGTAGTGTATCTAGACTTTCAGAAAGACTTTGATAAGGTCCCGCATGGGAGACTGGTGACTAAAATTAGAGCACATGGTATTGGGGGTAGGGTGTTGACATGGATAGAAAATTGGTTGGCAGACCAGAAGCAAAGAGTAGGAGTGAATGGGTCCTTTTCAGAATGGCAGGCAGTAGCGAGTGGAGTGCCGCAAGGCTCGGTGTTGGGGCCGCAACTGTTTACCATATATATTAATGATTTGGAAGACGGAATTAGGAGCAACACCAGCAAGTTTGTGGATGACACAAAGCTGGGTGGCAGTGTGAACTGTAAAGAGGATGTTAGGAGGTTGCAGGGTGACCTGGACAGGTTGAGTGAGTGGGCAGATGCAGTATATTATAGATAAATGTGAGGTTATCCACTTTGGCGGCAAAAACAAGGGGGCAGATTATTATCTCAATGGGGTTAGGTTAGGTTAGGGGGAGGTGCAGCGAGTCCTGGGTGTCCTTGTACATCAGTCACTGAAAGTTGGCGTGCAGGTACAGCTGGCAGTGAAGAAAGTAAATGGAATCTTGGCCTTCATAACAAGAGGAAATCTAGTTTAGAAGTAAAAAGGGTTCTTCTGCAGTTGTATAGGGATCTGGTAAGACCACATTGGAGTATTGCGTACAGTTGTGGTCTCCTAATTTGAGGAAGGACATCCTTGTGATTGAGGCAGTGCAGCATAGGTTCACGAGATTGATCCCTGGGATGGCAGGACTGTCATATGAGGAAAGATTGAAAAGACTTGGCTTGTATTCACTGGAGTTTAGAAGGATGAGGGGACTTCGTATAGAAACATATAAAATTATAAAAGGACTGGACAAGCTAGATGCAGGAAAAATGTTCCCAATGTTGGGCGAGGCCAGAACCAGGGCCCACAGTCTTAGAATAAAGGGGAGGTCATTTAGATTCAGATTCAGATTCAACTTTAATTGTCATTGTGCAGTGTACAGTACAGAGACAACGAAATGCAGTAAGACTGAGGTGAGAATTTTTTTTTCACCCAGAGAGTTGTGAATTTATGGAATTCCTTGCCACAGAGGGCAGTAGAGGCCAAGTCATCGGATGGATTTAAGAGAGAGTTAGAAAGAGCTCTAGGGGCTAGTGGAGTTAAGGGATATGGCGAGAAGGCAGGCACGGGTTATTGATAGGGGACGATCAGCCATGATCACAATGAATGGCGATGCTGGCTAGAAGGGCTGAATGGCCTGCTCCTACACCTATTTTCTATGTCTATGTCTGTCTATCCTAGATCTCCTCCATTGTCAGAGTCAGGCTAAATGCAAATTGGAGGATCAGCATCTCATATTTTGCTTGGGCAACTTACAGCCCAGTGGTATGAATATTGATTTATCTCACCAGATAGCCCCGGCATTCCCTCTCTCTCTATCCCTCCCCCACCCAAGTTGCACTAGCTTCTCATTTTGATCCTACAAACAGCTAACAATGGCCTGTTTCCTTTATCATAATTACTTTTTTGCATATCTTTTTTTCCTTGTTCCCTTATCCCTAACCAGTCACAAGAAGAGTCTCGACCCGAAATGTCACCCATTCCTTCTCTCCAGAGATGCTGCCTGTCCCGATGAGTTACTCCAGCTTTTTGTGTCTATTTTAAGTATTTCCTTAATTTACCAGATTAAGAGATTCTGAAATTAACAGTGCAAAAACAGGAAGGAGAGATTTATGGTGTAATAATAGAAATGGTGAAGCTAAAAATAGGAAACCAGCATTTATAAATGTATAGTCATCCTTACATTTATTCAGAATGCTTTTCTTATAACACAATATTGTAGAGATATTATTCATATGTGAACAAAATTCATAACTATATTAGCATATTACTCTTAAAGTGGAAATAAAAATTGATTATAATTGCATCATTATTTTACAATTGCATCATTATTTAAATCTTATTTACAATTGCATCATTATACTACCTCTTGGAGGTATTATTTGTACATTGCTGTTCTTAAGTGATTTTTCAGAGCACAATCCCAAATATCACCACAAAAAGTGAGACCAAAAGACAATAATTAATGATTGTTATTAATTATACATGGGGCTGCCAATTAGTCACTATTAACAAGCGTGATTGAAGCAAAGGGAAGTTAATGGATTAATTTTAACACATTTCTTATATCTGCGGATATCAAAGAAAAACATTGAAAAACCATGGAAGGTTGTTTAAGGCTACAACAGGATCAGATGGAAATTTGGGCAGAATGGTGGAAGATAGAATTTAATCCTAACAAGTGAGAACAGGTGCATTTATTGTATATCTTCTATCCTACTTGACTGGTGAGAACCAAAGTCAAATAGTGTGGAACATATACAATGAATGGAATGGTGCAATGGAACGCTGGTGAATATAGGGACCTCGATGTTCAATTTAATAATTTCATATGTCATGGGGTAAAGGAGATTTTTAAAAGAGGGGAAAGAAAAAGTTGGGAAGGGTAGCAAGATTGTGAGAGAGAGAGTATAGGGTAGACGAGGGAAAGAGAAGGGAGAGATGGGGAGCGCAAATGATGGTGAGGGGAAGAGGAGGTGGGAAAGAATGAAAGTTGAAAGGACAGGTGATTGATGTGGCAAGAGAGAGTTTGTGGTGCAGAGAGGTGGGAAGGAAAGAAATGTATTTGGTTGTAATTAAAAACTCAATCCATCACCTTTTGTCGATTCATTCAACAGCCCTCATCATATTATGAGAAAAGTTATAGTGACGTCAACCACAAATAGTTATTGCCTGGAATACAATATCCTTATAAATGGATAAAATATCCTGGGAATAAATGCAGATTAAATGTCTGCAAATAAATGCTCTTCAATACTAACTATAGAACAATTAAACAAGCTCATATATCACAATTCTCAAAATTTTAGTTTTAAATATTTACTCAATAACTGTTTAATATCACTGTATCATTATAGAATGAAACCATATACATTAGATCTCTGGTAGACAAAAAAGCTGGAGAAACTCAACGAGTGAGGCAGCATCTATGGAGTGAAGGAATAGGCGACGTTTCAGGTCGAGACCCTTCTTCAGACTGAAGAAGGGTCTCGACCCGAAACATCGCCTATTCCTTCGTTCCATAGATGCTGACTCACACGCTGAGTTTCTCCAACATTTTTGTCTACCTTCGATTTTTCCAGCATCTGCAGTTCTTTCTTAAACATTAGATCTCTAGTCATAGTCATAGGAGTGCATAGCACATAAACTGGCCCTATGTCCCACCATGTCTTTTTGATCCAGCTTAGCAACTACAAACTGCTATGATTACTCATAAGGACATACTCAATGTGTGCTTTTGGTCTTCGGGTGTTGGAAGTTAACAGCTGGTAATAAACCAACAAGTAAAATCAGAAGAGCTTTTAAAGAATGAATTCAGTTCAGTATCAATTCTCAGACTTTGTCTCAATCACTTCTAAGTAACTGACGTCCTTGGTCACTGAGATTGCCCTGAAATAAAACATATTCAAAAATGAGGGAAATATAATATTTTGTAAAGCAATTACTAAAATGTCCATTGATTACATTCCCGATGCTCAGCAGAACAGTTATTAAACCTTTTTCAGTTTATCTTCAGTAATTATCAATTTAAAACTTGTTTTTAAATGTATTTTTACTGCGCACTGCAATGCTTTGGGCTAATGTCTCTGCACCTTGCTGAAATTGACCATTAAGCAATTATTTTCACTGTACAATTTTAAATAGATGTAGGAAGAGATTATTATTTCAAAGATTTTACTTTTGCATTCATGAAGTATTATTGGGCATTGCTAACATTGATAGAGTGGATGTGGAGAGGATGTTTCCAGTAGTGGGAGACTACGACCAGAGTGCACAGCTCAGAATAAAAGGATGTACCTTTAGAATGAAGAGGAATTTCTTTAGCCAGAGAGTGGCGATTCTGCGGAATTCCTTACCACAGATGGCTATAGTCAGGTAATTAGATATTTTTAAAACAGAGATTGATAGGTTCTTGATTAATAAGGGCATCGAAGGTTACAGGGGGAAGGCAGGAGAATATGCATGAGAGGAAAAAATAGATCAGCCATGACTGAATGACAGAGTAGATTTGATGGGCGTAAAGACCTGCTCATATGTCATTGCTCATCTGAAGGTCAATCTTCATTTTCGTAGGAAAAATCCACTGTTCCACTTTTGTGCGATGTTTTGCTTTATTATAGATCAAGAGTGTTTCTTCAAATATCCTGCCTATTCTATTAAAAAAACAGGTCTGTATTTGTATTCTCCTGCCTATTTTTCAAAATTGCTTATTCTCCTCTCAAAATGGCTGCTCACCATCTGGTTTACTGAATAATTGGATGGCAAGTTTAGAGTTTTGTTGTACTTAGAAACACCAGTGAAATGTGTAGTGGAGACATGCATGTAAACTTCCAGAGGCCCTCCAAACGAACAATGGAGTTTCTATCACAAACCAGCAGATGCAGTTGCTGTCCTGATCAACCTACTCAAGGTACTTAATTTGTGACCTTATCATTTATTTAAGGGTATAAAACCATCCTCAGATTGTGCTTAGCACAAAGTGTTGGAGGAATTCATTGCATCAGGCAGCATCTATGGAGGCACTTCCACCCAATATGCAAAGTGATGAAAGCTCATTGCATGTTCATGGCAGGCTCGGCACGGTAGCGCAGTGGTAGAGCTGGTGCCTTATAGCACCAGACCCAGATTCGATCTTGACTACGGGTGTTGTCTGTATAGAGTTTGTACATATTCCCCGTGACCTGCATGAGTTTTCTCCATGTCCTCCAGTTTCCTCCCACACTTCAAAGACATACAGGCTTGCAGGTTAATTGGCTTCTGTAAAATTGTAAATTGTCCCTGGAGGATAGTAGTACTGGGGGATCACTGGGCGGTGCAGACTCGGTAGGCTGAAGAGCCTGTTTCCGCACTGTATTTATTAAATAAACCAAACTAAACTAAATACCTATTCAGTTATAACAACGTCAAAATAGATCTCATTACATGTAGGCAAGATCACCACAGATGTGATAAGGTCTAAAGAACATAAGAAGTAGAAGCAGGAAAAGGCCTGCTACCATTATTCAATGACATCTTTCACTTCTCTCTGCAATGACTCCATATTCCTTGATTCCTTTATTGTTCAAATATCTATTTGTCTCTGTCTTGAATTGCTCAGCCTTACTGTCTTCTTGGGAAGGGAATACCAAGATATACTACCCTCAGATAGATTAAATTCCTCTTGTCTCTTAAGTGATTTATCTTAACTTGATTCTAGACAGGCCAGCAAGAGGAATGTTTCCTGCATCTGCCTGGACCTACCTGATCTCCCGATTGCTAAACATTTTTAATTTTCCTTCCCATTCCCACACAGACCTTTCTGTCCTAGGTCTCCTCCATTGTCAGAGTGAGGCTAAATGCAAATTGGAGAAACAGCATCTCATATTTTGCATGGGCAGCTTACAGCCCAGTGGTATGAATTAGATATAGCAGAATATAGCTAGTCTCTGCCATTCAATCATGGCTGATATCTCTCTCTCTTTCTCGTAACCCCCATTCTCCTGCCTTCTCTCCATAACACTTGACACCCGTACTAATCAAGAATCTATCAATCGCTGCCTTAAAAATATACATTGTATTTATTCTTGTTCTCAAAACCTCTTAAATTATTTCAATTTCACATCACCATAAACTCATTTTATTATAAGAACCTTTGAGCCACTAAGCACAACCACTATATTCGAATCAGGGTGCCTGATGAGCAGAAAGATGAAATATAGCACAAAGGGGGGGGGAGAGCACTGTGGCAAATCACACTGTCAGCACTCATTGAATACCTGGTTACAAAACTAAAAACACTGCAGTGTTATGCTGCAGTGCTCACACGCAGTGTTCATAAGAGAGCAGATGCAATGTAATTGTAGTGGTGATTAATGAGCTAGACGGAAAAATGCTGCAGAAGTTGGGAAATTCTAAGCTCATGAGAAGAACTAATCCTGTTACTGTTTTAAAGGTCATCTTCTGGACATTGAAGTCTTCGGTTGTACAGTATATGCTTGCTGCACTAGCACTTCATTACAGCTCTGAAACGAAAAGTCGAGCAGACAAGAATCATACTGGAGACTCTGTGTCATATGCAATAGACATCAATTCTGGATATGGGCCCAAACATCATTTGTGCTGCTTCAAAATCTTAATGACTACTCGTACTAGCTTCAATACACCTCCTGCTTGCATGGAATTGTCAACAATTATTTCTGCATCTGTACTCTTGATTTCTAATAAAGGAAAACCATCTCTTCAAGCAAAAGTGGCACAATAGATTTCACCCCAGAAAATGAGGATTGGCCTTCAAATGAGTCCCTGCTGGTATCTGCATAGAATATAGAACATAAAATAGTGCAGTACAGGAACATGCTCTTCAGCCCACAATGTCCATGCCTAACATGATGCCAAATTAACAATCTCCTCTGCCTGCACGTGACCAATATCCCTCCATTCCCTACATATCCACGTGGCCATCTAAAAGCCTTTTAATCTCTACCATCGCATCTGCCTCCACCACCAACCCTGGCAGTGATGTGAAGAGGTGATATTGAAAGTAAAAGATCTTGCAATTATAAGGATGTTATAAAGGAAGCATGAATAACAAGTAATTACCTGCATTCTTCCAAAAGCAACAGTCTGCAACAAATGTGTCATTCTATCTTGCTGTGGCCCTTGGATCTTCACCAATGGATTACTGGCATTGCAAAGTAATTGCCATAAATTGTTATGATCCTGCTTTGTATTAAATGCTTGCGGAAGTGGAGCATTTAATTTATAAATTATATAATTTGTATCTATCTGCAATAAACTGTAATCATACTTTCAGATTGCAGACCAAATGCACAATGATCAACTTTTGCACCCAGAAAGATTTGGATGCAGAAAAATAATCATGTGAGATGCTTTACATGAAGGGTCTTTCATTGTGCAATGCACATAACAGTGAACCTTGGCAATCGATAGGCTTGATAGTGGTCAAATTATCTTCATATTGGTTGGAAGGCCAACAATTTTATTAAATGAAAAAAGGCAGATAAAATTAATTGATGTATAAAAACATGCCTTCAATATAAATGTATAACATCATATCTAGGAGGTCCTTCCATTAGCCACTGGTGACCATTTAATCAATTGGAAGAGGATAGAAAATGTACAAAATCCCAGAGCAAATTAAGAACATACAATTTTCTTGTAATTGTTTTGCACTTCAAAAGAGATGTTAGACATGCAAATTTCAAGGGCTTTTGCATAAGAGCAATCTTGCAGCAATACTCTGCCACATGGCAAATGCATCCAGGTCCATCCCACTACTAGATCTTCTGTGACAGAGCTTGCAACACCAGCTGGAACTTCCCCAGTTCTGCTGCATATTGTGGGGTATGGTTGATAGAGCTTAGAGAATCATAGAAGCATACAGCACAAAATTAGTCCCTTTGTCCAACCTCCGGGCGTCATGGTGGTGCATCAGTATAGTTGCCGTGTGCGGACGTGGTGTCAAAGGACGAGAAGCCGAAGTAAAGAAGTGGAAGCCAAATAACCGAACGGAAACAAAGCCGAAACGCCAAATAACCGAAAGCGTAAGAAGCCGAAACGCTAACTAACCGAAAGGGTGAGACTCCTAAAAGCAAACTAACCGAAAGGGTGGGACGCTGAAAGGCTCTGCCTGAATGTCAACTCACCGAAAGGCTGCATCTTCTACAAGCCAACTCACCGAATGGCTGCTCTGCAGAAAGGTCAAATAACGGACATGACATCGCCGGGGGGGCGGGACTTGTCAGCGATTGGTCCAGACTCCTGCGTGCATCACACGCCGATGAAGACGGGTGGGTGGGGGTCATTGGCAGCCATAGTAAATTGCTTTTAATACATGGGGCATTCTTTTCACAATAGGTGGCGTTTTGCGTCGAGACCATTCTTCAGACCTCACACAAGCCTTAGATGACTGGGCACTCGGAACCCGAGCACCAAGTTGTAAGCGGCCAAAGGAGTGCATCCCTCGGGACACGGCTCACTCTCCCACGTCCGCCCTCCGCCTCGTCTCCCCCTCGCGGTCGCACTGTGACGGGTCCTGTGTTGGCAGTGCCGGGTGGAGCAGAGTGTGGGACAGGCTGGTCCCTCCGCCCACCCAGAGTCACTGACCGCGATGCACCGCCATCACCCTCGACACCCACACCGAGTGACTCACCCCCCACCCCGGCCACGGGGACAAACGGTTCGGGGCATTGGCAGCCATAGTAAATCACTTTTAAAACATGGGGGTGTGGCGGCAGCCTAAACAGGGCCATTCATGCCCGAACCCTCGTCAGGAGATACGAGGGCGGGCACGTGACGTCATGGGCTAGAGGGAGTGTCCTGATACAAACCACGAGACCTAGAGACAACTGGCAGCTGAGCACGAGGGAACAACCTCGCTCAGCTGCAATAACATTGTATTATAGTTAGCTCACCAACCACCACCGAATAAATGATTCTTTAAACCGGCCTGACGACTCATCTTTATTCGCCACGTATGGTGCCGCTACAGGGGGAACATACAAATTCCCTGGCGGGCCGATGACAAGTTTGCACGACAATGAACAATTTTATCTCCTCCCACTCCGCCCTCCCCCCCTTGACAACAAGAAGCATGTTTTATTTATTGTTGAAACACAGTAATACCGTCTGGTTGCCCACGTAACGCACACAAGCTCCCACGCTCAAAACACCAGATAATCTGTAATCTGTTTTATCCGAAGATGGACACAAAAAGCTGGAGTGACTCAGTGGGACAGGCAGCATCTCTGGAGAGAAGGAATGGGTGGCGTTTCAGGTCGAGATCCTTCAGGCTCAGTCTTCAGGTCTGAAGAATGGTCTCGACCCGAAACGCCACCTATTGTCAAAAGAATGCCTCATGTTTTAAAAGTGATTTACTATGACTGCCAATGACCCCCACCCTCCTGTCTCCATCGGCCAGTGATGTGATGGACGTGGGAGTCTGGACCAATCGCTGACAAGTCCCGCCCCCCGGCATCATGTCCATTATTTGACTTTTCGGCAGAGCGCCCATTCGGTGAGTTGGCTTGTAGGCGTCTCAGCTTTTCAGTGAGTTGGCGTTTCGGCAGAACGGCCAATCAGTGAGTTTGCTTTTAAGCCTCCCACCCTTTCGGTTAGTTGGCATTTCGGCTTTGTACGCTTTTGGTTATTTGGCGTTTCGGCTTCGTTTCCATTCGGTTTCCACTTCTTTGCCTCAGCTTCTCGTCCCTCGACGCCACGTCCGGATACCATAGTTGCTGCCTTACAGTACCAGACACTCAGGTTCGATTCTGACAACGGGTGCTCTCTGTACAGAATTTGTACGTTCTCCCCATGATCTGCATGGGTTTTCTCCGGGATCTCCAGTTTCCTCCCACACTCCAAAGATGTACAGGTTTGCAGGCTAATTAGCTTGGTGTAATTATAAATGTTCCCAAATGTGTGTAGGGTATGTTTGTCAAATGTAATGTAGGGTATCATTTATGCAGCATGCTCACCCAAATACATTTTGCATCAAAACATGCTTAGCACGCAGCTTAACACCACTCCAATATAAAAGAGCAGGGTTAAAAGGTATGAAGAACATGGAACCAAACTGAGAACAGCAGAGCAGATTCCCTAAATGCAATTAAGGTATGTTATTAAAGTCCTTTGCATGGCACATTAAATGTTGCACTGCACAAAAGAATATCCAACAATTTCATAGTCCGTCTCTGCAATGGTACCAACATCTGCAGTCTAACCACCATCTCCTACTTTACCTGTGGGTGGCATAGTGTGGCAAAATCTGCAAAGGTCCGTTAACGCTTATCAATCAAAATCAAGAAAAATAGGTGATTTGCTCTTGCAAATAATTGTTAGCAAAAATTAAAATTTAATACTAAGCATTAAACCAACTGGTTAAATAGTGAAATAATCTGTAGACCACAACAATAGTTAAGTACTGTTACATTAATTCATGGTGGACTATTAGTTGATCATAAAATTATTACAGTAACTTGGATCATATAATCTGGTGAGATAAATTTAGGCTCCAAAAGCTGTGTTAAATTACAAATCTGTTGACATTGCTTGATAGTTAGCAGCATTTTCAGGGTACGTGATCTGGACCTTATGGATGAAAAAAGTTGCACTGGCAGCCTCATTCTCTATTATCCTTCTGGGATGTCAGAACAATGTACCTTTCTCTATTTGTTTAGGTGCAATCCATTTTTTGCCTTGTCTTTGGACAAGTTCAGCTTGTATAACTAAAAATAAAACTCACTGAGGACCAAAGGCTAAAACTAACTTCAAAATACTTTTCACCTACTATATCTAAAGATATCCTTATAATTCAGATAGCCAAAGTGAATGTCATAACTGGAGGAGTTCATCACCTCTGGCTGCAGATGCCTGCTAAATTCTTGATAGCATTTGTGATGACTTCAACATGTGCTATGTACCAGAATCTGGATATACTTAGCGATCTTAGCTTCTTGGGTTCAAATAAGACATGACGTTATCTTAAGAGAACATTATGTGGTCATAATGATTAGATCTGTGGTTAATTTAGTGTCATTTGTAGCTTGACTGTTATTGATCTCTAATTAAAAGGTGTGGGGCTGAGGTCCTTTGCCTCACAGTGCCAGGGGCCTGGGTTTAATCCTGACTTTGGTGCCATCTGTGTGGAGTTTGCACATTATTCCTCTGACTGTGTTGGTTTCTTCTGGGCTCTGTGAGCAACCCAAAGACATGTGGGATTGTAGGTAATTGGCCTCTGTAAATTACCCCTATTTTGTGGGGCATTTACTTTTGTTTTAGTTTAGTTTATTGTCATGTTTACCAAGGTACAGTGAAAAGCTTTTGTTGCGTGCTAACCAGCCAATGGAAAGACTATGTGCGACTACAATCAAATCATCCACAGTGTACAGATACATGATAAATGGAATAACATTTATTGCAAGATAAAGTCCAGTAAAGTCCGATTAAAGATTGCCTGAGGGCCTCCAATGTGGTAGATAATAGCTCAGGACCGCTCTCCAGTTGTTGTTCAGATGAAAGAACTAGTATGAATGGATGATCAATGGTCAGCATCCCACTTCAAGCTGGATCCAAGGCCAAAGGGCGTGTTTCCATGCTGTATCTCTCAATTAATCTTATACCTGCAAAGAACTTGTGTGGGCTCAATACTTGAATTCATTTCAGTAGAGATTCTCAGCTTTGCCAGAAGAAAATTACATTATTTTTTAATTAATTTAATGGAATGTTTTAATAATTTCTACATGTTTTACTCAATTTGATTTTTTACAGACACATTCAGTAATATTTAGGTTCTGAATGCTAGAGGCACTTCAAATGTTTAATAAAGCCCTCAGTTTTGAGAAGGGGATAAGGTCCACTCCAGATTTAACTTTGGTCAAACGCTGCCAAGGTGTTCTGGCAGGCAGTGGTGGCTTATCCTCATAGACAACCCTGTCACCTGATGCCACGTCAACACTGCACTTTGCTCGCTGACCCTATGATGTGGCAATACATTGAAGCTTCCCTCCACTTCCCATTCAGGCAAGAGCGTTCAGGCAGGGAGGGGGCTGCTGGCAGTGACTCTTGGGAGTCGACACATTAAAGTGTGAACTGCTCACTAGGAAATGATGGTGAGATGACGATGTGGAACATTTCATAATGGGATGAGAATATTCTTTAAAGGAAAGGTTGTTAGATTGATTTTGGTTTCTCCATCAACCCACATATCTGCGTTTGCAATCTGTTAACCTTTGGTTAGCATCTGCCTTTCATTCCTATTTTTCTCATTCTCATTTTTCAGCTTTCTTTCTGACATCTTACAGATCAATAAAACTGGTAATCCCCACCTGCCTAGCATTTAACATTTCATCCGCACACTCCCCTCATCATTCTCCTACTGTAATGGCACCAACTCATAATTTCATGATCAGATTTCATCTCACCAATCTCTCTTTTCGTCATCAACACCATCAGTTTTCAGGAAGTAATTTCAGGTCCTTTGGATTTTGCTCATCAATCCTGACATTGGCCATTACAGCAGCCTCTTTCCTCAATGTTATTACCAAAATCTGCAGTCTAACCACCTTCTCCGACTCTACCTGTCGGCGGCATAATGTGGCAAACTTTTGGGATCTGCAAAAACTATAGTGTACTAGACTAAGTGGGACCCGTTGGGTCCCATGTTCACACGGGCGGGCTGGTCCCCCGACGCAATATTCCACCTCTCCACCAATTCCAATATTGGTGGCCAGGGGGGGGAGCTTTCTGGAGCGCTGATATGGGTTCTTGGGGTGGCAGCTCAGTCCCTCAAGCCTGATCTGCTGGCAGCTCACTCACGGCAGGTAGGCTGGCAGTTGACTCATGGCTATTCCTTGAAATTCCATTTCCAGCAGGGTGCAAGGCCACCAAATTCAAATCCATTTTCCTACCAGTTCAAGCAGGGTGCAAGGCCACCAAATTCAAGTGCATTTTCCAACCACCAAACAGGGTGCAAGGCCACCAAATTCTAATGCAGTTTCATACCACTTCAAGCAGAGTACAAGGCCACCAAATTCAAGTGCAGTTTCATCCCACTTCAAGCTGGATCCAAGGCCACCAAATTCAAATGCAGCTTCATACAATTTCATGCAGGGTGAAACCACCAGAAAACCGCACAGAACACCAAACTCACAGTTCAGTAGCCATTCAGTGTGTTCAGTTGATTCACAACTCAGACAGTCGTGACCTCCATCATGCAGAGACTGAGCCACACCCACACTTCCAGGTTTTATAACCCCTCCCCCTACCACCGGAAAAGGTGTGGCCATCATGGCGTGATTGACAGGAGAGAGATTCTCAACATTTTTTAAACACCAATAACACTTTTATTTTTCATTGATGGGAAGAATTATCTGCACCTGCTGAGCAGAGGGGGACTGAGTAAGATGGCCAAAAATCACAGCCATAAGTGGTAGCGTTTTATATAAAATCAATATACAGTGCAACCAGGAAGTAAGTGCATTTGCAATAGTGCCTTTTAACTTCAAGCCAAAGAACCCAAACCGTCATTTGCAGCAAATAGTGCCTTTCAACTTCAAGCCAAAGCACCCAAGCCGCCATTTGCAGTAAGTAGTACTTTCAAATTCAAGCCAAAGCACCCGCCGCCATTTGCAGAAAGTAGTGCCTTTCAACTTCAAGCCAAAGCACCCAAGCCACCATTTGCAGTGCCTTTCAACCAAGCCAAAGCACCCGAGCCACCATTTGCAGTAAGTAGTGCCTTTCAACTTCGAGCCAAAGCTCCCAAGCCACCATTTGCAGTAAGTAGTGCATTTCAACTTCAAGCCAAAGCACCCAAACAACCATTTGCTGGCAGTGCCTTTTTACTTCAAAATAACCATATTTTCATTTTCAAACTACATTAAGGGGACTCACAGTTGAGTAAACATGTGTTTAGTGTTATTCAGAGCTCGGAGAGACGTGCCCCTTTGGCTTCATCCATCTTGCAGAGACTGAGTGAGGCACACCAATTCCTGGTTTTATAGTCCCTCCCCCTCCCTCCAGCAGGGGCAGCAGAGAGAATGGTGATTTTTAAAAAAAAACATTAATATCTCTCTGATTTGTCATCGATGGGAAAATCCTCCGCACCCGTAAGGCGGAGGGGGTCTCTGAGCGAGGTGGCCAAAAATGTCGGCCGTAGGTGGCGGCGTTCTGTCGGAAATCGCAGCACAGTGGGCCAAAAGTGGTCAAGATCAGAGTTTTAGTAATATAGATTCTGAAGCAACATTTGTTCAGAACTACACACCTACTTAATAAGAACCTTATTAAATGTAATTTTTTTGTATGCATCTCGACTTTCATTATGCATGTTTTGATTAGTAACTTTAATTCAACTACATAATTTTAATCTCCTAATTATATTATTGATGGTTTCGCTATATGTTTAAGTTAAATTTGTTTTAATTTACAAGGAGGGCTATAAAACCAGATTGCATGGAAATAAATTTAAACGTTACAATTGTCAGTATGATGTTTGCTTTTAGCTAGTGTAGTAATAAAATCAGAAGACATTTGCAAAACTCAGCAGGTCACAAAGCATTTCTGGACCGATGACCTGCTGAGCATTCTTAGCGTTTTGTGGTTTTATGTCAGATTACCAACTACTAAAATATTTTGCTTTTGAATGACATGATAATATTAAAGTTGCGTTAAAAAGCCACTGGCAGCCATGATTCTGAGATCCTCGCTAACCCCTAATCACCCACCATCATGGACCAGTGATAATAATGTCTGGCGCAATTAAACCAAAGATCGTTATATCACCATAATATTTACCATGAATTCCCATGTGATGCCTTTGGATGTGATGATCTGAAGCAAATGCAAGATCATTGCGTAGCCATATTCACAGTCAATGAGTTGATATATGATGGTATTATACATTGATGCTGACTTTGCAAAGAAGGTTGGTACTAAAGAAACTTTGACTGCCACTGAATCAGGACTTCCAAAATCTGACCAGATTAAAACAACAGCGTAGGGAATACAAGCAACCAAGAATCCTGCGCATATTAACATTGTTACCAGGTGTGAAAATAACATATATATATAGTCATGTACATCAATGATCTGGATGAAGGTGTGGTAAATTGGATTAGTAAGTATGCAGATGATACCAAGATAGGGGGTGTTGTGGATAATGAAGAGGATTTCCAAAGTCTACAGAGTGATTTAGGCCATTTGGAAAAATGGGCTGAAAGATGGCAGATGGAGTTTAATGCTGATAAATGTGAGGTGCTACACCTTGGCAGGACAAATCAAAATAGGACGTACATGGTAAATGGTAGGGAATTGAAGAATACAGTTGAACAGAGGGATCTGGGTATAACCGTGCATAGTTCCTTGAAGGTGGAATCTCATATAGATAGGGTGGTAAAGAAAGCTTTTGGTATGCTAGCCTTTATAAATCAGAGCATTGAGTATAGAAGCTGTAATTGTTATATGGTTATATGGTTATATATATATATATAATTTAGTTTATAAACTATGTGATTTGGACTGAATGAATATATATATCTATATATATATATATATATATATTGAGTCCAAATCACATAGTTTATAAACTAAATTAGCACCAGCACCAGCCAGTTCAAATTATTAATTTGGACTCAATATATATATATATTCATTCAGTCCAAATCACATAGTTTATAAACTAAATTAGATTAAAATATTTAATGAGAATAATATTTTAATAATTTGAACTGGCTGGTGCTTTGACAGGACAATAAGTAGATATTTGATGAAATGAAATCAACCTAAAATATTAACACTGCAGATGATGCGTGACCTGCTGAGTATCTTCATAATTTTCCGATTTAATTTCAGATTTTCAGCATCTGCAGCATTTTGCTTTATGTTTATAACTAAATACCTGGCTTTAAACCACAGTGGAACAACTTGTGTATCAGGCACTCAGGATTCTCCCTCACCACCCTGCCAGAATTTAAAGGGGCAATTCACTATTCTTATTCCTCATTCAGTAGAACCATGGGACTTGGACTTTGTCTGTGGAAACATAATCTCCTCAAGTAGTGTTGAATGTGTGAAAGAGTTGGGGTCTTTATACATCAGTATGGTGGGACTTAATGGAATTTAAAAAAACAAATTAGGAAAGAGCCCCCTAAGTTGCAGAACTGGCAGGGGAAATTGTGAATGTTGGAATTTGAAGTCTAGCTATTAAAATCTCAGTGTAAAGGGCATATAAATATGATAACCTTCTATCTGGTTTAACTACAAATATTAGAATTGCTGTGAAGTTTTAATTGATTTTGGGTGACTAAATGAAATTAGATTTTCATGATCCAGAGAGTTTACTAGAGTACCTCAGCTCTACTGAACTGTCAACTGCAATCATATGTATTTTTTTAAAACATGGAAAAGTCAATCCTAATAAAGGCACAAGCTGTAGTAATTAGAAATAAGATTTATAACTCCCTGAACTAATAATAATAATAATAATACTAATAATCATAATCATAATAATAATACATCGTTTCTAACCTGCTATGCTGCAGGCAGCTGGTTTCAAAATGCACATACTTAATATTAATCTATTGCTGTTTCATTTCAAGTAACATAGCAGTACACATAATCTAAAATTCTGACACACCTTCGCGAGCACCACGCAGCCTTGGTGATTCAACTGTAGCAGCGTCACAAGAGACATTCCACTGCCAAAAGCAGTGTCTCAGCAAGGCTGTGTACTACCTGACACAAGCCATGCCTCATCATTGTGGTGATGTGAGATATGTGATATGTGATTATTTAAAGGGCCAGCATTCACCAACCCAGCCTTACTGTGGCTTGCATAATTTACAATGTTTTGGCAGCCTCGCTTTCGGTAGGTCGAAGGGCCGAATGGTCTACTCCTGCACCTATTTTTCTATGTTTCTAATACAATGCAAGTTCTTAATTTGTCTTTTGGAAGTGAATGATCTTATTTAAAAACACATGAAGTTGGCTTGCTAAACAGAATATGATTTTCAAAGTGAATAAATTTACCATCGCATATTTCAGCGGAAGACCTCAAAACTTCTCTGACGTGTCAACCTACTTTATGCTTTGTCCAGCTGCTTTGTGATGCACATGTTGCTCTTAATCATATGTACAGTTAGACCAAGTTTTAATATTGAAGGTTGGAAGGTGATAACTCAATTGAACACCCTATCAGTTATGGAAGGTACTGAGCCACAGGGTTATATGTAATAATTGGACTAATAAGAGAACGACACACCCCAATGCACATCTAATCATATCAATCGGGTTATAGCTCTGGGCAACATTCCAGAGAGTGTGTAAATGATGATTATTGTAACTGCTCATCCACATGGTTTTCATCAGAGGCGTGGAGTTGAAATTCATCCGTCCTCATGGATCATATTCATTATAATCATAATCATATTTTATTAGCCACATACGAGGAATTTCATTTGCCACACAGTCATACCAATAAAAAGCAACAGAACACACAAAATACATTTTAACATAAACATCCACCACAGTGACTCCTTCACATTCCTCACTGTGATGGAAGGCAAAAAAAAAGTTAAATCTCTTCTCTTCTTTGTTCTCCCACGATTGGGGGCCTCGAGCCTTCCGTTGCCGGCAGCGTTTGCCCTCGTGTCGGGGCGATCAAGCACCTGCATTGGGGGGAATCTCAGCTCTGTTTTTTCTGCGTCATTTGGAGACATCGGTCTCTACCCGAGACTGCAAGCTCCTCGATGGTGAAATCCACAGGTTGGAGCGTCGATCCCAGGCATGGGATCAGCTCCGATGGTAAATCCACGTCCACGCTGTGGGGCTTAAAGTCAGTCCCGATCAAGTCCGCCAGCTCCATGATGTGAGGCCGCAGAGCGACCGGAGATACGATCCGGAAAACAATCGCATCTCCGTCAGGTTGAAAAAGAGTTTCCCGACATAAAACAAACCAGAGAACATGAACATACTTTTAAAACACAATAACAATGTTTTTAAAAAGATGAAAAGACAGACAAACTGTTGGCGAGGATGCCATTGTGCGGTGTTCCCTGGTGGTGTATACATAGATGCAGACAATAGGTGCAGGAGTAGGCCATTCAGCCCTTCAAGTCAGCACTGCCATTCATTGTGATCATGGGCTGATCATCCACAATCAGTACCCCATTCCTGTCTTATCCCCATATCCCTTGATTCCACTAGCCCTAAGAGCTCTATATAACTCTTTTGAATGCATCCAGTGAATCAGCCTCCACTGTCTTCTGATGCAGAGAATTCCACAAATTCACAAAACTGCAGAAGAACCTCCTAGCTCCTATACTCAATTCCTCTCATCATGAAGGCCAACATGCCATTAGCTTTTTTCATTGCCTGTTGTACCTGTATGTTTACTTTCAGTGACTTATGTACTAGGATTCCTAGGTCTCATTGTACTTCCCCTTTTCCTAACCTGACACCATTCAGATAATAATCTGCCTTCCCGTTCTTGCCTCCAAAGTGGATAACCTCACGTTTATCCACATGATATTGCATCTGCCATGCATCTGCCCACTCATCCAACCTGTCCATGTCACTCTGCATCCTCATAGCATCCTCTTCACAGTTCACACTGCCTCCCAGCTTTGTGTCATCTGCAAATTTGCTAACGTTATTTTTAATCCCTCCATCTAAATCATTAATGTATATTGTAAATAACTGCAATCCCAGCACCGAATCTTGTGGCACCATCACTGCCTGCCATTTTGAAAGTGACCCGTTTATCCCTACACTTTGTTTTCTGTCTGCCAACCAATTTTCTATCCATGTCAATACCCTACCCCCAATACCATGTGCTCTAATTTTGCCCACTAATCTCCTGTGTGGGACCTTATCAAAGGCTGAAAGTCCAGGTACACTACATCCACTGGCACTCCCTGGTCCATTTTACTTGTTACATCTTCAAAAAATCCAGAAGATTTGTAAAGCATGATTTCCCCTTCGTAAATCCATATTGACTTGGACCGATCCTGTTACTGCTATCTGGAAATCCTTCACTTCCTTTCACATTTATTTGGACAGAAAAGGTAAAACAGTCCTATGTTAAAATATTTGTACCAATGAAATAAATCCTTCCAAATCTTAGTTTAGAGATACTCCATGGAAACAGGATCTTCGGCCCATCAAATCCACACCAGCCATCAATCACCCATTCCCAACCACTTCCTACACACTATGGACAATTTTTCAAATGCCAATTAACCTACAAACCGGCACATCTTTGGAATGTGGGAGGAAACCAGAGCACCTGGAGGAAACCATGCAAGCTTGTCAGAGAACAGCCAAGATCAAACCCAGATCACTGGTGTTGTAGACTGTAAAGAAAAGTTATTTGCAAGAAAATATTTTCAGCAATATTTTTTACATTTCTTTCCATTTTGGCACTTCACTGCCTGTTGGTACTAATCATTTTCCTTGCCAATGTGTTTCTCTTCTGAAAACATACTTTCGCTGTCTGGATAGCACAATAACAAAATAAGCTTTTCACTGTATCTTGGTATAGGTAAAAATAATAAACTAAGCTAAAACTAAAATCCTTGGTCAGCTATCTTGAACAAAAGGAAAGTTTACGCAATTATTCTGCATTAATGTAAATGAATAAGCTTAAAAGAAAGGACAAGAACTGAGAAACGACCGTGGAAAAAAAAATGACATCATTAATCTGTTCATAGAGTTTCTGTGCAAGTAAGCACCAATTCCGTATTGCCCTTTAAATTATTAAAATGTTAAAATTGAGATTTATCTGAGGTTTCATTTGGGAAAATACATCTGGGACTTGAACACAAAATGTTTCTTATAAATAATTTGACATGAAGTACACATTGAAAATGGTTGAAAGGGACTCTGTTGCTATGCTACAAGTGAGGTGGTGGTGGTGGTGGTGATTTATGGGGTTAAATAACTGGATGATTACTTTTGTTTTAACATATCAGGGAAGTCTCCCAGTGCATGTGTGATTTTGTTGCAGAGGGTTGATGGGAAAACATGTTAAATTTCAATTCAGTTTGACGATTTTATCTTAATGTTACTCATCACGATGCAACTACCAAAGAAACCCATCATGTTTATGAATAATTACAACCACAAACTCATATGTCACACTCTTGTTGCAAAGGAATTTCTGCACTCGGCAATTTTACTGCTCTTTCTGTCAAGGAGAAGACCTTAGCTTCCTACCTTTCGCAATACAAAGATAGTTCAAGGTAGCTTTTACCCATAAAACCTATAGCGTCAGATGATGTCACGGCAATATTCAAGGCAAACACTTCTTCTTTAACTGGCAGCACCAATGTGAGTGCAGTAAGCCTTGTATTTCCAGAATTTCACCAGCAGATAGCAGTACTCAACTGTATAACGATGTTCTGGTGCCTCAAATCTATTCGAACTACAGCAGTAACGTCATATTTTGCAGTTCCCAGTGCATGACTGCCCAAGGCATATAACAGATCAATTAATGACCTGCCATAAACTAGTTAAATTCTTGGCAGGCAGAGCGCCCTTGGTTTTGAAACACCTGGCTTCCACGGTTGAACGGTTGATGCCTGAGATTCCAATTTTTAAAAAAAATTCAAAATATACTTTATTCGAGAAATATATACAAAATATGATCCTTACAAGACTCCATCCAACATTCTCGGAGGCTATACATACATTCAATACTGTTTACACAAATTACACATATTTATCCCCCACCCTTGCCACTCATGTGGCCACTGGCGTGGAATCCCTTCCCTTATTTTTGAGGGGCGTCTCCACCACACCCTGCCTCCTACGTCCAGCAGCGGGAGGACCCTAGACTGTGATCCTCCCCCACAGAGCCTTGGTGTTGGCTGCACCAAGCTTCAGTGTGTCCCTCAGCACGTACTCCTGCACTCTGCAGTGGGCCAGTCGGCAACATTCCCCGACGGACATCTCGCTCCGCTGGGAAGTCAACAAAGCTCAGGCCGTCCAAAGAGCGTCTTTCATCGAGTGGATGACCTTCCAGCAGCACTTGATGTCAGTCTCTGAATGTGTCCCTGGGAACAGCCAGTAAATCACAGAATCCTCCGTGACAGCTGTTTGGAATGAATCATGGCATGAATCCTTGCAAACCTCTCCAGACTGTCTTTGCAAATCCCCACTCTGCAAAGATCATACTCTATGAGGAAGGGAAGCATCATCATAATCTACAAGCTGAAGGGGGAGATGAATGATACAAGGAATTAGAGACTGTTGAATGTTGAATTGTTGAATGTTGATCACAAGATCCTGTCTAGGGCCATCGCCAACCGGGTCAGGTCTGCTCTTGGTCGGGCGATCCACCCGGACCAAACCTGTGCTGTACCTGGCAGGAAAATCTCAGACAGCCTGGCGCTGCTGAGAGATACCATTGACTACGTGCAGGACAGATGGGTGGATGCCTGCCTAGTAAGTTAGGACCAGCCTTCAACAAGATAGTGCACACATACATGAGGGACGTGCTCTCCAAAATGGGCTTTGGTGAGGGAATCAGAAATTGGATCCAACCAATATCTGTAGTGCAGTCCAAATCAATGGGTGCGAATCAGACAGCTTCCCCATCAGGTCCAGAGTCAGGCAGGGTTGCCGTCTCACCCCTGTCTTGTTCGTCTGTTGTATTGAACCTTTTGCCGAATCCAACAGGAAGGACATGAGCAAATGAGGAGTGAAATTGCCAAGCAGTGGGGGCACTCAGGTTAAAACCTCCCTGTACATGGACGATATCGCCATCTTCTGCTCGGATCCAGTGTCGGTCCGCAGATTGATCAGCATCTGCGACTAGTATGATTCGGCCACGGGAGCCAGGGTGAACCGCAGGATGAGTGAGGCCATGCTCTATGGCAACTGGCCCAACTGCTCTTCTATCCCCTTCACATTAAGCTTAGGCACGTGGGCACCAATTAAGGGACAGAAGTTTAGGGGTAATATGAGGGGGAACTTCTTTACTCAGAGAGTGGTAGCGGTATGGAATGAGCTTCCAGTGGAAGTGGTGGAGGCAGGTTCATTGGTATCATTTAAAAATAAATTGGATAGGCATATGGATGAGAAGGGAATGGAGGGTTATGTATGAGTGCAGGCAGGTGGGAATAAGGGGAAAAAAAAATTTGTTCGGCAAGGACTTGTGTTCGGCAAGGACTTGTAGGGCCGAGATGGCCTGTTTCCGTGCTGTAATTGTTATATGGTTATAAGTGTCATTACCTGATGAGTTTCTACCTGTCCCTGGTGTTGCGAAGGATGGGCCTGGCGCAGATGCCACGCAATGTGCCAGTCAGCTGGACATTGCCGCACCATCTGTCGTTTGTGGAAAAGTTTTTCCGGACCAACACCTTTGACCACAAGTCCATCGGGCAGTGGTCAGCACGGAACGTCCTGCCGACACTGACTCCATGGATCCTGTGGCATGGTTCCCAGAGCAGACTGCCCAGATTGTTTGGCGAAATGCCTCATCGCCAGAACTCACCAACAAATACCAAGACCTGGCTTGGCTGGTGGTGAGGTGAGCCCTCCCAGTCAGATCCTTCCTGCACCGTCGGAACCTCACTACCAGCACAAGCTGCCCTCGGGACGGCTGCTATAGAGAAGAGACGGTTTCACACCTCTTTGCAGAGTGTGGATTTGCAAAGACAGTCTGGAAAGGTTTGCAAGGATCCGTCACGATTTATTCCAAACACCTCTGTCACAGAGGACTCTGTGATTTACGGACTGTTCCCAGGGATGCATTCAGAGATTGACATCGAGTGCTGCTGGCAGGTCATCAACTCGGTGAAAGACTCTCTTTGGTCTGTCCGAGCTTTGTTGACCTCCCAGCAGAGCGAGATGTCCATCGGGGAATGTTGCCAACTGGCCCGGTGCAAACTGCAGGAGTACGTGCTGAGGGATGCACTGAAGCTCAATGCAGCCAATGCCAAGGCTCAGTGCCAGAGGACCACAGTCTAGGGTCCTTCCGCTGCTGGACATGGGGGCAGGATGTGATGGAGACGCCCCTCAAAAATAAGGGAAGGGATTCCATGCCAGTGGGCCACATGAGTGGCAATGGTGGGGGATAAATTTGTGTAAACAGTATTGAATGTATGTATACCCTCCGAGAATGTTGGATTGAGTCTTGTAAGGATCACATATTGGATATTTTTATTTCTCGAATATAGTATTGGTCAATGGGGGTGTTGCGATTCGGCTGCCCTGCCAGCAGCACGTTCGTCATTTCGGCTATTTTTGTGTGTCTAATGTTAGTTTGGGTGTCTATTGGTGTGTCTTGAGTGGGGGGTGGTGGGGCCGGAAAAGGTCGGAACCGTTTTCTGTCGCCTCCTCCATGGAGAAGCAACTTTTTCCATGTCGCCTCCCTCGCAGCCTAACAGCATCGATTGGAGTGGCCTTTCCCGGAGTCGGGCCCGGAGCTTCAGCAGCAGGCGCAGCGTGGACTTTCCATTGCAGAGCGGGCGAGCCCTTGCCAGGGGTCACCAGAGTGCTCCGATCGCTGGCCTGGTGTTGTTGAAATCATGGGACGGTGGTCTGCGGAGCTTCTAGCCCCGGGCATGCCGTGGACTTACCATCCAGCGTCTGGGAACCCTCACCGGGGATCGCTGGAGAGGAGCTCCGACTGCCAGCCTGCGGCCTATAACATCCCGAAGCCAAGGTCTGCGGAGCTTCTAGTCGCGGGTGTGGCGTAGACTTACCATCCGGAGCCTGGGATCCCTTGCTGGGGATCAATGAAGAGGAGCTCCGACCGCCGGCCTGCGGCCTATAACATCCTGAAGCCGCGGTCTCCGGTAGGAAAGTGCCGATTCGGGCACTCCAATCCACGGAGTGTGTTTGTCCGTCCCGACGTCAGAGTTTGGCTCATCCCGATGAGAGGGTCTGCACATCGGGCCATCCTTAGCGGCGACTACGGAGGGTTTATGGCCCTGCCCACTGGTGAACAAGGAGGACAGGCTGAACTTTGTTGCCTTCCACCAAAGTGAAGAATGCTGTGGTGGATGTTTGTGTTAAATCTTATTGTGTATTGTGTGTTCTTTTTAAGTGTATTGCTGCTGGCAAATTCATTTCACTGCACCTTCGCGTGCATGTGACAAGTAAGATTTATTTGTCTTTATATTTTGCAAAAAAAGAGAACTGGTGCTTCACAACTCCAATGTGATTTGGACCGCATGAGATTCCAGTTTCTGTTTTTATATGTGGTTTGGGACAGTTGACCTTCCTTGAACAGTACTAACAGAGCCAGTTGCCACACATCAATCTGATTCATACACTGCATGTGAATGTCTCCTTGTAACACTGGGACACTGGGACAACAATAAGCATTGTTGCTTTAGATTTGTGTGCATCTCTGAAGTAGTGTTGAATATTACACTCATTAAGACATCTGTTTATAGCAGCAGGATTTCCTCGTCTTTCTCTCGGTACTATTGGCCTACATATAAAACAATTGTGTGTGATGGCGATTGGGTTTATCAAGCTTTGCCTTGGAGTGAACTGTCCCAGGAGAGGGATGATGGTGAAATTTTGACGCTTCTCTTCACGCTGGCACGATATAGAGGTGGATCGATGATACGGGTGTCAGGGGCTATGAGGGAGAAGGCTGGAGAATGGGGTTAGGAGGGAGAAATAGATCAGCCATGATTTAATGGTGGTATAGACTGGATGGGCTGAATGGCCTAATTCTGCTCCTATCACTTATGACCTTATGAGCATCTCTGGAGAAGGAATGGGTGACATTTTGCGTCAAGACTCTTCTTTAGACAACAGCTTTAGGATCAGTTGTAATATGACTCCCTCGGTTTATCATTCCAAGAGACATAAACATCCTGTGGTGCTTCTGCAACAAGTCTTGTGAAACGTTCAATTATTCTGTGGGCTGTACTTGCCCGGCGCAGCGTCAGCACTAATTACGGATGACTTTGACTGCTGTTTGCTGTTTATTTCTTGGAATTAGTTATAGAGTCAGATGAGAGAGGGGTTATTTACAACATAGTGCAAACAACATATAAATAGAAAATGATCTGTGAGCAAAATATTCTAGGGAAGGACAAAAGTAAGGTCACACAAGTCTCGTGGGAAGACTAAGATGCTCGATTCGATTTAACATACTTTATCTTCATATTATGTGATCCTTAAATTCATTTTAGTCAGCAGTGACCCTACTGCAGCATTACCCCAAATGGGAGATGAAATATCTCAATGGAATGCGCAATCTTCATACCAAGTATCATCTTCAGTCATGTGACAATCTCAAGATTGTCACATTCTTGCCATAGAGGGAGTACTGAGAAGGTTCACCAGACTGATTCCTGGGATGTCAGGACTTTCATATGAAGAAAGACTGGATAGACTCGGCTTGTACTCGCTAGAATTTAGAAGATTGAGGGGGGATCTTATAGAAACTTACAAAATTCTTAAGGGATTGGACAGTCTAGATGCAGGAAGATTGTTCCCGATGTTGGGGAAGTCCAGAACAAGGGGTCACAGTTTAAGGATAAGGGGGAAATCTTTTAGGACCGAGATGAGAAATACATTTTTCACACACAGAGTGGTGAATCTGGCATTCTCTGCCACAGAAGGTAGTTGAGGCCAGTTCATTGGCTATATTTAAAAGGGGGTTAGATGTGGCCCTTGTGGCTAAAGGGATCAGGGGGTATGGAGAGAAGGCAGGTACAGGATACCGAGTTGGATGATCAGCCATGATCATATTGAATGGCCTACTCCTGCACCTATTTTCTATGTTTCTATGATTTCAAGTATAAAGGTGCTCATTGTGTCATGGTTAGCATAACTTCATGTTTAGTGCTGGTGAGTGGTAAAATATTGATCATGTAGTGGTTAGGATCACCTGAGCTGCCCAAAGTATATTGTGACTTTATTACTAGAAGGGCTAGGAATGCAACAGAATCTCACCCGGAGACAATACATCACTGCACTTGTTGCTAGATAAGTACAAATGACAGGCAGTGTTTAATGGCAACTACTGAATCTGCTTGGAACGAGTCAAAATATTCACTATCTTCTTGCAGTCATTAGCACCGTAGCAATTGTCAAGTGTTTAAGCCAAAGTCTAAAGATGTTCAATTAAGTCAGTTAATGGGGACTAGAGTATCAAAGTCCTCATGAAAACAATAATTTCAATGTTTTCCACCAGTCCAGACCTATTAGATCCTCTTGAGTGCTTATTCCAAACATTCATTTAAGGAGGTAATGTTATCAGTATTGCATGGTGGAGGGAAAAACATGTAGTCCAGTATAAAAGATATAACGTGAGCATCTGGAGGAGAATGACAGGATCTAACAAAGTGAACAATATTCATACCACTGGGTAGTAAGCTGCGCACACAAAATATAAGGAGCTGTTCCTCCACTTTGTGTGTGGCCTCACTGTGACAGTGGATGAGGCCCAGGACAGAAAGGTCAATATGGGATCGGGGAGAGGAGTTAAAGTGTTTGCCGTTAAAGTATTTGAGTTAAAGTATGGAGGTGTTCAGCGAAATGATCGCCAAATCTGCACTTCACAACTGCACAGTGGTACAAACCAGCAGTATAAATAATAATTTATCTACTCTAACTTCAAGTAACCCTTGAAATTCCCTCTCTCTCCGTCCCTCCCCCACCCTAGTCATCCAACTAGTTTCACTGTCATCAAGCTTAATTTCACTGTTTCACTTGTTACATCGAGGGTCACTCAAAACGAGTATGACTGTCCCCTTTTGGGAGGATGCCTGTGCGTGACTTTGTTTAACGTGGGGAGACTGGCACACCGACAGCCACCACATGGTTCGTGACAGATCTGGGTCAGGATCCAGTGGCATGGAGTCCAAGACGACCGAGGAACCTTTTCTGCTGCAGCCTTCATCCTCCTTCCCAGTCGTTGTGACGCTGTTCCACCAGCGAGGTCTTGGTTGGATTGCTCTTTGTCAGGGACCTCCCCCTCGACCTTACCGCCATGGGTGGCCCTACCAGGAGCATAGCTCCAGGCGGCATCGCTCTCAGGACCACACAAGCTTATCCACCATGACAAGGTGACAATCCATGGAGAAGGCATGTTATCACCTTCTCCACAGCCAACAATGGACAACTACGGGCTCCACCTTTGTTCATCGTTACTGGTTTTGATTTGTTCTTTTGTATACCTTTCATAATTTGTTCTATGTACCTCTTCCTATCTCTAATTTCCCTCTTCCCTGACTGAAGAACGGCCTCGACCCAAAACGTCACCTATTCCTTTTCTCCAGAGATGCTGCCTGACCCGCTAAGTTTCGCCAGCATTTTGTGTCCATCTTCAGTGTAAACCAGCATCTGCAATTCCTTCCTACACATCTGTAGTTCCTTGTTTCTATACCCAAGCAATAGTTCATCTCATTCTCAATATTGCATATTTAAAGCAAACAAGGGACTCAGGAGGTGGTCAAATGTTTAGTCATTATACAAGATTAGTGAATTTAAGGCATAGAATGTGAACTTTGTTTTTTTTAGGAAATGTGGTGCACACAATCTTTGTATCAGGATGGAAAGGCAATTCATGGTGAGATTAAATGTAATTCACACCAAAAAGAGATTGAAGTAGGCAACTGAAGAAGTATTTCACAACCAGAGAGTTTGTTACATATAAAATGGGATTTACTCTTTACTATGACCATTCTATAAATAAGTGGTTAGGGAAGGATTATTTATGTTTGTGATCATCACTGTAGCACATTATGGAGCAATTGGTTATCTCCATGTAATCTATGCTCTGACAGAATTCAGTATTATTCCAGGTCAGTCTGAAGAAGGATCCCGACCTAAAACATGTCCTGGGCATGTTCTCCAAAGATGCTGCCTAACTCATTGCATTAACTCCAGCACTTTTGTCTTTTTTTTTTTTTAATTCCAGGTCAGTTTGCTCAGAACTACAAAAGGAAAAAAAATAATTACTTTTTAAGACGTCAGTTTTTCATTTTAATATGGATACGTAAAATTTGGAATGAGTATGCATTATTATACAACATCTGTAAACGTATTCTTGAAGAAACCACATTTATAGAGACTTCAGTCATGGATTAAATAAGTATTATAATCATTCTTTAATGAAAGGTAACTCCTGAAAAGAAAACCAAGAGGAAAAATATAAATTGAAAGAATTCATAAGGAACAGAATACTAGTTATGTCAAATATAACAGAGGAACTTACATAATGAATTGCACGGTCTTGGTATGGCTGTGTAACAGACGAGAAAGACACATCAACATATTGATTTTTTTTTAAATGATTGTCATTTGTGATAATTTATTTTGAGCTTCGTGTCAGCAAGAGCTGCTGAAAGACAGTCCCCAAGAACACTTGGTTTCAAACCATACTGGGAGCAGAGGGCTCGGAAAATAAAAACAAATGTGTAAATGCAAATATATATATTCTTTCTTCTCTTTCAGGAAGATTTGTTTATCATAGTGAGAATGTTAAATGAACAGAAAACAAGGAGCAGGTAAAACAGGAGTAGAAAATATTTAGAACTATAATTCATCAAAGAAGACTATACTTAAGATACATGGGGTGTTTGCTTATTTCCTCAGATCCATTTATGCCAAAAGCTCCCTTTATGGCAAATAATGCATAAACAACAATTACATTTGCAATATAACCTTCTATATGAAAATACATAGTCTACTCTGCATAGGTAATTGGTCTGTTGTCCATAATCTTTTGCCCCTTGAACACCAACTTTATATATTCATTTAATACTTTCATCTGTAGGCTTCAATCAGGCACAATAGTGTTTAACCTGGGTAGGATTGCTAAAATAAATTGTATACAGCAAAATTAAATTCCCTTTCCCCGAATAGACAAAGATCTTCTAATATCTAATAAGCTCCCCCCACTCTCGAGCAGAAAATGTGTAAATCTTATAGTTTTGCATAACTACAAAAGCAGATTCATTAAAAAAATTAAACTACATCTTAATTAAAAATTTAACATCTTTCCCCCTTTATACAGATTCAGTAGTACAGTAGACAAACCCACATCCACCGTGAATGTGTGTCTGCCACTCCGGAACAATACAAGATAAGGCCTCATTAATTATCATTGGCAAAAAATTTACATCATACAATTATACCCATCATTATAAAGATCATCACATCTGACATTTTCAAAAAAGGAGCATAATCATAATAAAAGTGAAAAGCCATTTCTAATTATTGGTCTTCCTGGTTACTTGCGGCAGCATCTGAAGCTTGACAAGTTGTACCAAATCGAGAATAAAATGTAGTTCATGTAGGCTGAACTGCTTTCTTCAGTTTGTCTACCTCCAGCTGTAAATAGAGAAAACAATATTATTATCTTTAGTGATGTAAAGAAATATAATTTAATAGCATTCTATTTAATTGGAAGAAATATCCAAATGGACATCCTTCACACATGCAGTAAATTAAGAATGTTGGTAGGATATTGCACAAGTTATTGGTTCAGCTGCAGTATTTGGTTCTGAGCACATTGCTTTAGGGAAGATAATACCGATGATGATGGACTTTAATCATGAGCAGTGGGCAGAAAAATGTGGGCACCATTCCTTCAAATAAAGGTGCCTTTATGGCTAGCTGCAGTTGAAACGTTGAAAATTGCACCAAAACCTGGCAACTCTTGCAAATTGACTCAGTGGGCTGTTTCTATACTTTCTGGATTTAACCTGGGATTATATTTATGCATGGCAATTTTTTTTACTCAACTGTATGCACTATACCTTGGTACACGTGATACTTGGAAGCAATACCTTGGAACACTGAATCCGGGTCTTGGCCCTCTTTTTAAACTGTCTTTCGCTGTGACACCTTCTTTCTCATGGACTTTCAAACCGTGAGAAAGACGGTGAGTCACAGTGAAAGAATGTGAGCTTAACATCTGTAGTTGGTAAATTACTGGAGAGTATTCTGAGGTATAGGATATACAGGCACATGGTAAATGGTAGGGAATTGAAGAATACAGTTGAACAGAGGGATCTGGGAATAACCGTGCATAGTTTCTTGAAGGTGGAATCTCATATAGATAGGGTGGTAAAGATAGCTTTTGGTATGCTAGCCTTTATAAATCAGAGCATTGAGTATAAAAGCTAGGATGTAATGTTAAAATTGTACAAGGCATTGGTGAGACCAAATCTGGAGTATGGTGTACAATTTTGGTCGCCCAATTATAGGAAGGATGTCAACAAAATAGAGAGAGTACAGAGGAGATTTACTAGAATGGTGCCTGGGTTTCAACAACTAAGTTACAGAGATAGGTTGAATAAGTTAGGTCTTTATTATCTGGAGCGCAGAAAGTTAAGGGGGGACTTGATAGAGGTCTTTAAAATGATGAGAGGGATAGACAGAGTTGATGTGGACAAGCTTTTCCCTTTGAGAAGATTCAAACAAGAGGACATGACTTGAGAATTAAGGGACAGAAGTTTAGGGGTAACATGAGGGGGAACTTCTTTACTCAGAGAGTGGTAGCGGTGTGGAATGAGCCCCCAGTGGAAGTGGTGGAGGCAGGTTCATTGGTATAATTTAAAAATAAATTGGATAGGCATATGGATGAGAAGGGAATGGAGGGTTATGGTATGAGTGCAGGCAGGTGGGACTAAGGGAAAAAAAGTTGTTCGGCACGGACTTGTAGGGCCGAGATGGCCTGTTTCCGTGCTGTAATTGTTACATGGTTATTTGGATGGGCAAGGGCTGATTAGGGACAGTCAGCATGGTTTTGTACGTGGGAGGTCATGTCGCACAAATCTGATTAATTTTTTTGAAGACGTGAGCAAAATGGTTGATGAGAGCGGAGCCGTAGATGTGTACATGGACTTTAGTAAGGCGTTCAACAAGGTGACGCTTCATAGGATGCTCTGAAAGGTTAGATCTCATGGGATCCAAGGAGAGATAGCTGAATGGATAACAAATTGATCTAGGAGTACAAGTGCATGGTTCCTTGAAGGTCGAGTCATAGGTAGATAAGGTAGTCAAAAAGGCTTTCGGCACTTTGGCCTTCATCAGACAGAGTATTGAGTATAGAAGTTGGTAGGTCGTTGCAGTTGTATAAGACGTTGGTGAAATCGCATTAAGAAGATTGTGTTCAGTTCAGGGCACCAAGTTATAGGAAGGATATTGTCAAGCTTGAAAGGGTTCAGAAAAGATTTACGAGGATGTTGCCAGGACTAGAGGGTGTGAGCTATAGGGAGAGGTTGTGTAGGCTGGGTCTCTATTCCATGGAGCGTAGGAGGATAAGGGGGATCTTAGAGAAGTATACAAAATCATGAGAGGACTAGATCGGGTAGATGCACAGAGTCTTTTACCCAGAGTAGGGGAATCAAGGAACAGAGGACATAGGTTCAAGGTGAAGGGGAAAAGATTTAATAGGAATCCGAGGGGTAAATTTTTCACACAGTGGGGTAGGTGCATGGAACAAGCTGTTAGAGGAGGTAGTTGAGGCTGGGACTATCCCATCATTTAAGAAACAGTTGGACATGTATATGCAAAGGACAGGTTTGGAGGGTTATGGACCAAGCGCAGGCAAGTGGGACGAGGGTAGCTGGGACATTGTTGGCTGGTGTGGGCGAGTTGAGCCGAACGGCCATTTTCCACACTGTATCATTCTATGACTCTGATTCTATGTGATAATAAAGAACCATTGTAACGTGATGATATCCAAAATTACGATGAATTTTCTGATGGCTAAAAATATCCACTAAGCAACGAATTAATAACTAGAGAGTATGAACAAAAATGTTCCAGAAAAAAAGTATAAAGTGGTCAGCATATTTTTCCTTCTGGAAGAATTGTTACAACACAGAAGGTAAGCAGAAGCAGAATCTAGAACTTTTAGATTGAAACTGGAGAAAGAAAATTCACATGTGTGAACAAGACTAAGCATTAGCTCTTTTAGAAACCTATAAAAGGCACAATGCTGTGAAAATGCCCATTTTGTACAATAAAATAATTCAACAGTAAAATGCAAAGCTTGTTCTGAAAACTTAATGTGAAAACTATGAATTAAATCGCATAAGTAGAACCATTAAAATCTGCTAATTTTCCTTTTTACCTGTAAAGAAATTCGGTGTTTCTTTTCTTCTTCAAATTCATGCCTTAGTTCAGTTAGTTCTTTCCTGTGGACAACACATAAATGTCCTGTTACTTTGGATAGTTCTTTCCCAGTATCAGATATAATTTTTAAGCAGGTTTGAGTGATCTTTAACCTCATTAAATCAAAATTTCCAACAAAAATTACAGCTCTTAAGATGAAGAGGGAAATCACAATCTAGAAAAAGCCTTCAAACATGAACTCATGGAATTGCCAGCCATAGGAACGAGGTAAAAAGATGTGATCTGAAACTGGTAGTATCAAAACTTTATTAGGGTACTACACTGGGTTTAGTATTGAATTTAAATACACTGTGTTCTCAATTTATTTTTGTACACCATTACAGTGCAGTGGTAGAAAGGTTGAGATGACTTGGAGATAACTGCATTTATGAAAATAAACACATCAAATCTCTCCTGCTTCTTTGGATGAAAAAGTAATGAAGGAAGTCTCCAATCTATTTTTCCCCAATTTCTCCTGTAGTATAGCTTCTTTGGATAATAAAAGTAGCCAGCCCCGAAGAACAAACTAAAAATGAAAAGCAGTGACAGGTAAACAGGAATGTGTTGAAGTCATGTGGAACCTTTTATATAGAAAGATAAGAGTCAAGTAAACTGCATATTAATTTACAATAAATTAAATGCAAAAAATAAGGCTATTTAAATAATTCACAATGTTTCCATAATTATTTGTCGATCTTAAAGTAATAAATGCATCCACTCAGATATTTTGCTAGTTTATGAAAGTGGAAACAATTCAAGCAGTTTTGCTAAACAAATTTCAGTGCAATCTTATGTCTGGTAAATTTATATTCCAAATTAGTACAGTTTTTTTTATTGATTCTCACATTAGTTTATTTTAATATCTACAGTCTTCAAATTCAATTGCACAAAACTATGATGGTCTTCTTGAAGTTAATCTCACTGCCAAATATTCAGTCAGGAAGTGATTACAATAGCAGCAAAAAAAAAAAAGATATATACCCTGTACTTAATTGCCTCCTTGTCCAACAGTAATTAAGGATTCCAAGAAATATTCTTGGTTGCCGACTAGATGTAGGGGTTCATGAAGGAGAAAAGATGGGACTAAAAATGGATAAATAAATAAACTACTAAAGTAATACAATAGCTGTAACAGACTACAAAGTGAAATTATAATTTGGTCTCATCAGAAATAACTATAATTAATACAAAAGATATTACTTGTGCTGGATCTTCAGTTTTTCTACCAATGTCATCAGGTCAGCTATTTGTGCTTTAATGTCTTCTATGGTGGTCTTGTTCCTATAATCTACCTCAGTTACATCCTTCACCTCAATGGCATTCATTATTCCAGTATTTTGTTTGAACGATGGCTGAAACACAGTGGAAGAACAGGTCATAATATTGATAAGCCATTTTAAACATATTCAAAGATTTCAGAATCTATTGCACATGTTTATTTGGCCAACACCATACCTTTTTAATTATTTCAGAAGGCTTTGGTTTGGCAGTTACTTCTTCTTCCTCTTCTTTGATTTTAGAAATGTTATCTAAAGGACTCTCAAATGAAGCCTAAAAAAAATAAAATGTTAATAGAATCTGATTAAATTACTATTATTTATTATTTGACAGATTGCCCTGCTTCTCCATTTATACAAAGCCTTCTTTCAGTTATGCTCATGAACTACAAAAACCTACTAAAACAAATTAAAACCCCTTCATCAAATACCTTTAAAAATGCAATCCCAATGATAGGTCTATCCATTATATGAAACTAGTCACAGTTTCCCTTTGGTGACTGAAATGGTCAAACGAAGCAATTCAAGTAGCAGATGAAATAGAGCAGGCACGTGCCGTCAGGGTTGGCAAGGTAGGCACTGCCTACCCTGACTAAAATTATGACATGGTAATCATTAAATATAAATAGTAAAGGCATGGGAGAATTATGCCTATCTAAGAGATCGATCTCTTAGGTAGGCATAATTCTCCGTGCCTTTCAACCGCAGCAGTTGTATCCCTTGAAGGTCTGTGCAGCCCACATGCCGTTCTTGGTGCTTTATGTTTTTAAATACTGTATTTCCCGGGGTGGGGGGGGGAGAGCTCCTTTCACAGTGTTTGGGGAGTCTGGCATGGGGTAAATTTGCGGGGAAGGCAGGAGCGTTGTGAAGGAGGGGATCAGGGCCAGTAACCCACTTGCGACGCTCCGGGCACGGAGGAGTGAAGTAGCTTGGGTGGCTGCGAGTGGTCGCCAGGACTGGACAGCCCATTCTGCCGGTCCCCGCACACCTCTGGCAGTGCTCTCCATCTGAAAGCCTCTCTCCTGCCGTTCGCCAACCTCACTCAGGCCAGCGAGCGGCAGGTGAGAGGTGTTCAGACGGAGAGCACTGCCAGAGGTGAGCGGGCCGGCAGAAGGCGCTGAAGTGGCAGCCGGTTCTGCTGTCGGGTCCCGGCGGCCACTCGCAGTCACCCGAGCTGCTTCCTTTCCCAGAAGCGGCGGCCAGTTCTGCTGTCCGTGCCCGGAGCGTTGCGGCAGCGGTGAGTGAGTCTGATATGATCTCAGACCCTCTCCTTATCAACATCCTGCCCTCCCCGCATCTTTAACCCCTGGCACAGACTCTCCACATGCTGTGAAAGGAACTCTCCCTCCAATTGAATTAGTATTGTCATTCAATAAGATGACAACTGATTCAACGTCCCGATGTGCTCCTGTTTTTCCCACCATCTCTCCACCTGCCTTCATCCTTCATCCCCCACCCATTCAGTAATTAAAAAATGAAGGAGATTTAGAAGCCTTGGGCAAATTGAATTGTTACTTATTTTTATTTTTAATTTTTAATGAGAGAACAATCTGCGCATGCGCGGTTTATGATTTTTTTTTTTTAATCCGCCTGCCTACCCTGAGTAATTACTCACAGCACGTGCCTGAAATAGAGATAGGTGTTAAGTATGGCTTTGTCTGTTTAACCTGCATCAAAATAAAGACAATTAGCCTTAACCGTTTAGTCTAGCTCGTGATCTGGGTATATAACGTAATACCAATTGAAAAGTAATCAATGTCCCAAGGCATAGGTCTTGTATGTCTCAATAGAAAACCATCATGATTATTTCTTGAAAAGGATACAGTACAATCATTCCCATGAGGGCATTTTGTTATTAATAATGGGGTCTTAGAAGAATAACACCATGGCTCTATCAGACTAAAGGGTCCCGACCAGAAATGTCACCTATTATTTTCCTTCTTTGGTATAAATCAGCATTTGTAGTTCTTCCGTTTCTAAATCTTAAACTGTTTATTGGTTCAGATAAAAACAAAGGCAGTGTAAACGATAAAAGAGATCTCCTTTTCCAACTCTTGTAAACAAACTTCTTAATAAGGGTCCCGACCCAAAATAGCCTCTGTCCAATTGGGCCAGATATGTTGCCTGATTTGCTCAGTTCCTCCAACACTTGGTTTTGCTTAATTTAGTCATCCCTGCCATTTTATTCTTCAACCCATAGTCAATGGTGCCACCTATCTGTACTTCTCTGCAGACCTTTGCTAACTGTGCCACGGATTTCCTGCTCTCCCTCATTTACTACCCCAGTCCCAATTTGCAAATCCTATACCCAAAGTTCGTCCCTGCAAACCTTAGCCCTCAAATTCCCCCTTTCCTTCTGTTTCCTCCTTACACGACCTTTCACTGCGGGGACAAGTCAGAGCTTTTTTCTCCAGATTTGTGCCATGTTTTCCTGATACTGCTGACTTGCTCTAATGCCCCTGTCCCACTTAGGAATCCTGAACGGAAACCTCTGGAGACTTTGCGCCCCACCCAAGGTTTCCGTGCGGTTCCCGGAGGTTGCAGGTGGTTGCCGGAGGTTGCAGGTAGTGGAAGCAAGTAGGGAGACTGACAAAAACCTCCGGGAACTGCATGGAAACCTTGGGAGGGGCGCAAATTCTCCAGAAGTTTCCGTTCAGGTGTCCTAAGTGGGACAGGGGCATTACATGTTTAAGATTACAGCCCTCAAATGCATCGGAAAATATGGCATTTATTGCAGAGTGGATATTGAGTATTTGACAGAGGCCACCACACAGCCAAACTTCATTATTTCTTAGATACGACACAAAAGTGGGAATAACTCAGCATCTCTGGAGAAAAGGGAACAGGTGACGTTTCAGGTCAAGAGCCTTCTAGTTTAAAACTTCACAGTGACAGCTAGTGAGTGACAATGAACAAGAATTGATGGCTCCTTTCCTTTGCCTTGTACCAAAGGTACTTATTTCATCCCATTACTAACTTAACTTGGTGCAGGCTAGGACAGGAATTTGGGGCTGTCCTGCTAATATGGCTTGACATCTAGCGAGACAGCATTTTCAGCCCAGAGGCTACAAGGATTCATAATGGTTTTTTTTGTATGTTTAAAAAAAAAGTTAAATACCAATCCTCCAAGTCAACACTGATCAAAAGGAACTCACGGGATGACCGACAATAAAAACACTGGGTGGCCTTCGTCCTGGCATTCTCGGCCTGCTGGCTGTTGGATGAGTAAGTTTCTCACTGTAGGTCTCTACGGTGTCAAAGCTGATGAGATCTGAAATAGAAACAACACGTTATATTATCCAGTTATAAAATACAACAAAACCTTACAAATGGGACTAGCTATGTCAATTTCTAAAAGTTTGGTAACAAACCACGAATCAAATATTTACTAACCAAACTGTAAAATGGGCTGTCAATAGTTTAGTAACGTTACATAACGCAGTGAAGTGGCAGAACTTGAACTACTAGTAAACACCAATATCAAAACCACAACTACCAACTATATTTTTAGAATCAGATTAGTTTGTCAAATACATCCATGAAAATTGCATCAAGCATTACTTTATAGATTAATCTAGTTTTAATTCACATCTGCTTTCTAATGATCATTTGGTTAACATTATAATGTGGTCCAGTGTTAGAAAGCATGCACATTAACTTTTCATTCCTGCTCCCAAATCTACAATGGACTTTATTCAGGGCCTTACCAATGTCAGGAGCTTTGTCAGGTATTTCTGTTGACTTTGGTCGAATAATCGATGATACTAGGTCCGATTTTGGTCTAAGCACTGTTGAATCAAGATCTGGCTTTGGTCGATTGCAGGGCACCTCTCCATTTGTTCTATTAAAAGAAACAGAACTTGTTAAATGATTGATCATATATTTGAAGACAATCACTCAAGATTATACAATCTATAATTTCAATTGTCAGTAATTTTTGCATGATAGTTATTAGAGAGGTTCCAAAATTATTACATTGCTCCTGCTGATGTGTGACTGATCCGAAATCGTGTCTAACAATCACTTGCGATGTCATTTTTAGACTTGTCTCTAATCTCCAAAATGGACTAAAATAACAGAGCATATGCATTCCCTGTTTACAGTCTTAATTGTGCACACTAAATTAATAAAGAACAGATTAACATGTCACTCAAGTGAATCCCAGCAAAATCTCCAGAAACATCCACTTCTCTTACTCTCACTTAGAATCGAAGGACCTTTATTGCTTGCTTGCCTGCTACTGCAATTGACTAGAGATACGTGTTAATCCAATTTGGTGCACCAATTAATTAGACTGGCATTAGAGAGGATAACATTACTGGAGAGGACCATGACAAGTAAATAAGGGGGCTGAACAATTTGTAGCATAGATAACATTATATAATTATTCAACCTAAATTTCTAATATTGCCTGCAGTGAAGAAAAAAGGCTGGTCCTCCCTATTATGAATGTAACACAGTTAGCATTATTTTCATCAACAGCACAATCTGAACATTATACCAATCAGATATAATTATCAAATACCACTGGACTATACATCTGGATGAATCATATTTTCAGGATCTACAGGGGCATGTTTATAACTATCAGTGGACATGTTTAGCTACACTGTTGTGATTCCAATAAAGTACAGGTGCACAACTTTTTATCCGAAAGCCTTGGGACCAGACACTTCTTGGATTTCGGGATTTTTCGGTTTTCCGAACGGAAGGTTTTTAGCGTAGATTTTAACATGTGGCTCAGTGGTAGAGTGCTCGGCTCGTGGCCGCAAGGTCGCGAGTTTGCGCCTCGATCCCGGCAGTTACCCGGTCAGGGCCAGCCTTTAGCCGATAGGACCTATTTCTCCCAATTGGGCCCCGCGCCTAAGGGGGCCCCGCGCTAGAGTAATCAAATCAATTGGAGCAAAGATCTTATAGCGCGCAAGATGGTCCATTCCTGCGAAATACAATGAACTGACGTGAAGTCCGCACCGGATCGTAACCTCCGTCATTTCAGTAACCGGAGGCGGCGCGGCTTGGCCAGCAGCGGCCTCTGCAGCCTGTCGCAGCGTTGCTGGGTAGGAATGTTGGGGTGTGTGTGTGGGGGTGTTGTTAAATGTTTGCTCTGGAGTGTGTGCTCTGGAGACCGGCCTTTTTTATCGAGGACTTCGGGGACTTTGGTTACCGTTGCCGTCGCGGAACTGGCGAGACCGGATGGAGCTTGTACTTTTTGCTGCGGCTGCCATACTGCTGAGTCGGAGGCTGCTATTGCGGACGGCTCGGACGACCCCGCGCGGCTCCCTGGACAGACGCGCTTTCGGGCTGCTGCAACGGCGAAAAAGGCCCGTGTTGGAGTCGAAATCAGCTGGAGCGGGGCTAACACCATCTGCCCGCGCGATGGAACGGCTGCGGGACTTTGCGAGTGCACACCGGGGGCTCCAAATAGGTGTGCGATATGGCCGCGGGACAATCGCCATCGCCAGCCGGGGGCTTTGACTTTGACTGTGACATCGGGGGGGGGGGGAGAGTGCAGTGGAGAGATACGTTTTTTTGGCCTTCCATCACAATTATGTGATGGCCATGAGGGGATGATGGCTGCAGAAACGCATTTCGTTTGGACCCCCAGGGGTCCAAAGATTGCGACCCCGACCCGACTTCAGTTAAGCGTTGCGGGGGGAACAGTTTAGACGGTTTTTTATCACTTCCTTTTTAAAACATGCCTTGTACTTTTTAAACGGCACATACAGTTGATTAGACACAAAAGTCTGGAGTAAATGGATAGACATTTCTGATGGAATACGAGGAAATAGGTGATATTTCGGGTCAACTTTTTCAATTGCCATGAGGGTAGAAGCGCCGGCACCAATAGCGAGCGAAAGCAAGACGAACGGATGTTCATAAGCGGCGTTGGTAAAATTTCGGGTCGAGACCCTTTCTTCGGCTGATAGTCAAGGGAAAGGGAAAAGGGAGATATCGGTATATCTTCCATTCACTTGTCCTTAGTACCGTCCATAGCTCTTGCTCCTCTTTCCCCCGAGTCAGTCAGAAGAGGGGTCTCGACCCGAAATGTCACCTACAAAGATCTTTGGTCACCTATTCCGACCTATGATCGTTGCTTTTGTCTGTCTGTCCGCACGTTCGCTCGCTCTTAGTGCTGGCGTTTCTCCCCTCAGACTCCGCCAAACAAACACTCACACACACACACACACACACACAGCATGTCCGGCAGATCGCTGCGGGCCGAGAGAGAGTAGAGAGGTAGAGGGGGAAGAAAGGGGTAGATGGGGAGGAGGGTGTGAGGGGGAATGGAGAAGGGGGAGGTGCCCTCACGCTCCCGGGGCAGCTCTCCCGTCCCTCTAGTCGCCGTGCTTCACGCACACAGCCCCGGCTCCCGCCCTCCCCCCTCTCTCCAGGAAGACGCGGTGAACAATACACGGAGGGCCGGGCCGGGGGTTGCAGCAACGTTTACAAACATTGGCCTCAGTTCACGCCCGGACCCAGGCATCCGTTCCCGCCGCTGGACCTCTCCTTCCCTCCCTCCCTTCCCTTCTCCCCGCAGACTCCGCCAAACAAACACACACCCACTCCGGCAGATCCTTCCTCTCTCTTTTCTCTTCTTCCCTCCCTTCGCCGAAACCCTTCCTCAGACTGATAGGGCAGTCTGGGGAAGGGTTTCGGCCCGAAGCGTTACCTATTTCCTCCGCTCCATAGATGCTGCTGCACCCGTGGAGTTTCTCTAGCATTTTTGTGAATCCCTAGACCTAGTTCAGTGAGCATTCACCGAGGGTCATCCGGAGAGGTGACCGCGGAACCTCTCCGGGCGACCATCGGTGGAAGCTCACTGTACTAGGTCTAGGGATTCCTACTCTCCTGGGCAATATACCCTCCCTTTTTTCCAGGACCGAAAATGTCCGATTTTTGGAGCTTTTCGGTTTCCGGAATTTCGGATAAAAGGTTGTGCACCTGTATTTACAAAGCAATTTCAGACAGATGGCCTTTCCAGGCTATTAACACAATTCAAATTGGTCAATTCTGATTAAAAGTCATCAATCTAATGCTAACTTAGTTTTCTCTAACTATGGATCTACTTTACTTGCTAGGCATTTCCAGCTTTTTTTTAATTTTTAGATTTAACAAGCTTTCATTACTACCTCATCATAACATTATTTGGTTTCTCTAGGACACTAGCCCATTTGAAATATACTCCTTTGTATTCTCCAACCTCTCTGCCTTCATCAAAACATAATACATGCATGATTTTAAACTTGAATTTAAACTTGAGGTTTTAAATCAATAATGTCTCTTCTGTGTTTACCAAGGGGAAGGCCATGGAAACTAAGGAATGGGAGAAATGAAAAGTGAATGATGTCTTGGTACATATCCACAATACAAAACAAAGAATTGCTGATGGTCTGAAAGCAAATTAATGTGAATAAATCCCTATTGCATCACTACATATACCTTAGGATACTGTGGGAAGCTAGGGAACAAATTACAGGGGCCTTGGCAGAGATATCTGCATCATCTTTTGCCATGAATCAGATATCATAAGACTTGACGGTGTCTAATGTTATATCTTTATTTTAAAAGGGTGGAAAGATAAGCTTAGAAGCTACAATCCGGTGAGCCTGACATCAGTGGTGGGGAATTCTAGAGGAGATTCTGGGGGAAGACTATCTACCAGTATTGGAAAGGGAAGGACTGATTAGGAATAGTCAGCAGAGGTGTATGTGTGGAAAATCTCTCAAATCTGAAAAGAGTGTTTTTGAATTAGGTGAGGAAATGGATTGATGAGGGCAGGCAATGGACAATATCTACTTTGGCAAGGCCTATTACAGTTTCCTGCATGGTAGGCTGGTCAGCAAGATCAAGTCAAGTCAAGTCATTTGTCACATACACATACGAGATGTGTATGTGATCAGATCACATGGGATTCAGAGTGAGCCAGCCAACTGGATTAAAAATTGGATTGGTCAGAGTCTGAGAGAGGTTGTTTTCAGGTTAGAAGCCGTGCTGGTTCCACCGTTGTTTGCGATCTATAGTAACATGTTGGATGACATTGTGGTTAACAAGTACAAGGAACAACAAGGAACAAGGAACAAGAGATGTTGGTTTACAAAAAGAAAATGCTGGAGGAACTCTGCCAGTCAGGCAACACCCCTGGAGGATATAGATAGGTGACGTGTCGGGTCGGGACCCTTCTTCAGACTAATCATACATGGACAGGCAATGTTTCGGGTTGGGATCCTTCTTCAGACTGATCAGTTAATCTGGTTAGTCAATTTGGGTGTAACACCAAAGATGGTCACGTAGATGACTGTGAAGAGGTTTATCTAACATTACAAAGGGATCTAGATTAACTGGGGAAGTGGACCTAAAGGGCCTGTCCCAATTGGCTGTCATTCGCGCGCCATTTACACGACCTGCTAGCGTGTGGGTAGCGTGTGACGGTTGCACGGAGTGGTGTGGAGGAGTGTGGAGTGGCGTGGAGGAGTGTGGACTTCGTCCTGCACGAAATCTTCGCGCGCCACCGGCCTGTCGCGTAACTGACGGCTAAAGTGGGACAGGCCCAAGACCCTGGCGCGGCGCAACGTCTCACCCCCAACAGCAGCAGAAGCAGGCAAACGATCGCCGAGCTCAGCCTGAGGCTCACGGCCGTTGCGGATCCGGATCTGCCCCCATAACTACTCCCAGAGCGGGGCCAAGACGATTGGAGAAAGACAATAATGCAGGAGTAACTCAGCAGGACCGGCAGCATCTCTGGAGAGAAGCAATGGATGACGTTTCGGGTCGAGACCCTTCTTCAGGCTGAAGAAGTCTCGACCCGAAACATCATCCATTCCTTCTCTCCAGTGATGCTGCTGGTCCCGCTGAGTTACTCCTGCATTTTGTGTATATCTTCAAATTACGTCACACGCTCCAGACGTCATTTGAAGATAAATGCACCGAATGCAGCCAAATGGGACCAGCTCAGTGAGACAACTTGGCTGGCATGGACGACTTGGGCCTAAAGGCCCTTTCCATGCTGTATGACTATTAACTTTAATCAGAATTAGGAAATTAATTTCCAATCATTGATTCTATTATACACTCCACATATGCCACGTAACCTGCCATATTCAGCAATCATTTTTCATTTAAGCTTTTCAGTACCTAGTTTTATTTTGATTTCCAGTATTTAGGAAGCTCTGGTACATTGGCATGATCAAATATTGACATGTAATCTTGGCATCTTGGTATGTTTTCACATTCAACCACATGACAACATCGTCATCAAAGGATCCATTCTCTAATCATATATCATATACTTATTAAAACTGTATGTGCGTGTGTGTGAGTGCGTGTGTCAGTGGCTGGGGAGGCACTGGCTAGTATCAATGGCCCTGCCCTCCCTGTATTGATCACTGTGTCTCCCCGGGGAGAGAGAGGGGTGGAGCCGGGCTGTGTGCGTGAAGCACGGCGACTGGAGGGGCGGGAACATTGCCCCGCAGGGCCCGCCTTAGGAGGTGCGGGGCCCTCTCCCCTCTTCCTCCCCCTCCCCCCCACCTTCCCCCCCTCCTTATCCCTCCCCCTCCCGCTGCCCTTCTCTCTCACCCTCCCCCTCTGCCCTCCTCCAGCCCCCCCCACCCCTCCACATACCTCCCCCCCCCTTTGCCCCCCTCTCCACCCACTTCCCCTCCACTCTCTCTCCCCCCTCCTCTCTCTCCCCTCGCCCCCACTCCCCTCTCTCCCCCCCCTCCTCTCTGCCCTCCACCTTACCCCTTCACTTCCATGTCCCTCCTCCTCCCTCCCCCTCTCTTCCTCAATCACCCTACATCCCCCCCCTCCCCACTCTCACCCCTCCCCGTGTGTGTGTGTGTGTGTGTGTGTGTGTGTGTGTGTGTGTGTGTGTGTGTGTGTGTGTGTGTGTGTGTGTGTGTGTGTGTGTGTGTGTGTGTGTGTGTGTGTGTGTGTGATGCCACGTCGCCACCTCCCCCCACAACCGCGCGCCCCCCCTTGGTCTAGTATTCTTTTAAAACTCTTAAACCCGAGCTGTAATTAACAATCATTTGCAATCTGTAATTTCAACTGTGCTATGTAATGCTGGAGATAAAAAGGGTATATACGTAGATACTGTCTAATATTATTATAAGAGAAGCCAATTAACAAACTAATCCAACAATGTATAGTCCTTTGAAAATCAACAAGTAAATCAACAAGTAAATTAGGCCTGAGACCCTATACTGTGGCACTTAAACAGATAGAAACATAATATGGGATTTGCATTCCCTTCATGATGTCTGCACAAAATAGCTCACAGATTGATTTTTATGTATGAACCACTGTGAGCAGAGAGTGCATTTTAGTTTGCCAGTGGCATGTTTAAAAAGACTGCCTTTTTAACCAATCAATTTCTGAACAGGCAAATTGAACGGCAAATCAATGCATTGTAGCGTGACACACATCTACAAAACAAATGGGGAAGGAGAGGGAAAGAGGTCAGACACGAACAGATCCCAAGTGTAAATGGTTTATTTTACCTTTCTTAATAAGATATTTTAACGGCATATTTCATTGGAGTTCGAATTAACTACATTAAGGGAAGATAGTATTTCGGATGTGGATTGTGAAAGATTGCATAGAAACATAGAAACATAGAAATTAGGTGCAGGAGTAGGCCATTCGACCCTTCGAGCCTGCACCGCCATTCAATATGATCATGGCTGATCATCCAACTCAGTATCCCGTACCTGCCTTCTCTCCATACCCCCTGATCCCCTTAGCCACAAGGGCCACATCTAACTCCCTCTTAAATATAGCCAATGAACTGGCCTCAACTACCATTGCAGGATGATAAAAGCCAGAATTATTACACAAAGCTGACAATCGCAATTCAATGTGAAGCAGCAAATGTTGCCAATAACAGAATGAAAATATCCATAAAAAGGACAAGGCTTTAAATGGAGCAGATTTACCTTGCTGCACAGATGCAAACTACTTAAAAGCACGCTACGAAATAACCAACACCACCGACAGGACGAGCAATATTCTTGTCATTTTATGTACAGGGAAACAATAGCTATGGAGCCAGTGTTGAATTTGTTCAGACCCATTGGAATAGAAAGACCCATTAGTAAGATTGTCGCAATCTATCAGGAACAAATTGTATAATTGATCGAGAGACAGGTTATTCCTTCACTTTACTGAAGCAGAGGAAGTGAAGACAAACCAAATAAAGTGCAGGTTGTGGGTGTGCAGATGGTAATGTGAGAGCGGATATTTTAAAAAAAAAAGTGATGTCAGAAAAGAGATAATTTCATTAAAGGAGGATAGAATCTCACTGCAATAGAATGGGAATAACAAACAATAGTTTTTCTGCACCCCAGCTCTTTCCTTGTGGCCCTTGCACTGTTTCCGTTTTCACGGTTTTGTCATTACTGAATATGCTTCCATCACTGACAGATTGTACATTCCAGAGAGTGCTGAACACAGCCCACTGCCCTAGCCTCCAGCTGCAGGCACTCAGAATTGTGTACACAGAGTTAAGAACACTCGTTTTCTGCACCTTTGAAGCAGTTACTGAGGTCTTAGCAGTGACAGACTATGAGACATGATGACATAGTGTCGTGGTCCTGCAAATGAATATTCTACCAGACTTTGATTGCAAACAACAATGAACTTTGTTCCTCTCCTGCAGAAAGGCCCAGTCATGGTCTTCCATGAGGAAACATAATGCCTAAAGGCCCAGTCCCACTTACGCGATTTTTTTGGCGACTTGTCAGCACCCTTCACAGTCGGAGCAGGTTGCCGAAAATTTTCAACATGTTGAAAATCCAGCAGCATAATGCCTGTATGGTTGTGAGTAGTCGCCCAATGAGTTGTACCTTTTTCTGGTCGCTGCTGGATTTTCAACATGTTGAAAATTTTCAGCAGCCTGCTGTGACTATGACAAGTGCTGGCAAGTCGCCGAAAAAAAATCACGTAAGTGGGACAGGCCCTTAAATGTTCTCCCTAAAATATCGCTCCTGGAAATGTCTCAGGCACAAATGAAAACTAAATAGCTTCAGTCCAACTTCAATAATAATGGTTTTCTTTGGCTCACATAAATATTCATAACAATGGCAATAAATATACTACAAGAACCTCAGGAGGAAAACATCTTACTTGGGTAGAGGTGGAGGCATCGTAGGTTTCTCTGGTCGTTTGGGAGGAGTAGTAGACCGGAAAGGAAGACTCTTCATAGGGAGGTTGGGTTTTTTGGGTGGTACCAATGGGGCGGCTGGTTTAGCTGACTTCTGATCATCTGTACAGACACAAAAGATACAAACCGCATCAATCTGATTATTCAGCTCTTGGCCAATTTGTTAGCTGATTGAATGAACATTTAAATATTTTTTTAATTAAATGATTGCTGGAAATTCTCAGGAGGTCAGGCAGCGAGGAACCGTTAATGCTGCTGGTTGAGATCTTTCATCAGAATTGTGAAATACTAAATCATCAAACATTTATCAAGTTGGAGAAAAGCAGGGAGAGAGGAGAGCATAAAGGGAATGTTTGTAAGAGAATGGAGATAAAGAGTAAATTGGCGGTAGTGCCAATTCAGCAGACAGGTCAGCTACAATTAAAGAGCTTTCTCACCCACCCTCAGCTAGGTGTCTGCCATTCACTCTCTCTTGGTCTACACCCTATCGCAAACATTCTGTTTCTTCTCTCCACCCCTCTCCCCCTTCAAAACCTTAACATTATTTTTAACTTCAGTTCTGTTGAAAGTTCATCAACGTGCAACATGAACTCTGCCTCCGGATGTACTGTCTAATCTGCTATTTTCATCAATGTAAATTGTCCAAGAATTTTTCGGAGGGAGGAGGAGAATTTTTCGGAGGGAGATCTGAAGAAGGGTTTCGGCCCGAAATGTTGCCTATTTCCTTCGCTCCATAGATACTGCCGCACCGGCTGAGTTTCTCCAGCACTTCTGCCTCCTGTCAATATAAATTGTTGTTAGCCCAAACATCCAGTCATTTACAAAATAAATTAGATGATATCCATGATTGTGCAAATGAGCTGCATGCACCAATAAGAATACAAATTAGATTTTGCCACAATAAAAAAGATGGCTTAGAAATAGTTAAATTGAAATAGCAAGAAGTCTATGAACAAGGACAACATTTCCTTCAAGAATGTAATTCCCTTCCTTACCCAAATCATCTCAAAATTGAGGGTTTCCTTAATTTTCAATTTCAATTCAGAAGTATTCAAGTCAAGTCAAGTTTATTTGTCACATACACATACGAGATGTGCAGTGAAATGAAAGTGGCAATGCTCGCGGAACAACAAAACAACCAAACAAATTATAAACACAATCATAACACACATATTATTTTACATAATAAATAATAGAAGGAAAAACGTTCTGTACAGTTAGTCCCTGGTGAGAAAGGCGTTTACAGTCCGAATTGCCTCTGGGAAGAAACTCCTTCTCAACCTCTCCGTTCTCACTGCATGGCAACGGAGGCGTTTGCCTGACCGTAGTGACTCAGTTATTTGTGACTAAGCTACCTCAACATGTGGGACAGAATATATTCGTACAACAAATTCACAGTGGTGAATTAATGCAACAAAGTTAGACTTAACAGGCAACTTAAGTAAACTAAATACAATTATTGTTTCATTTTGGCCAAAAAATCCAAAATGTGTCATGAAAATCAATACAATGAAAATGACAGAAATGCACCGTATACTGGCTTATTTGATTTTATGAAAGATTTTCAGTTTAAGGCATGATTATTTATGCTGCGCAGGTACAGCCTGATCAGAGACATTTATTGATATTGCACACTTTATTTGGTTTTCCAGTAGTCACAGTATTTTAAATATAAACAGAAACTGCTGAAAAAATACTTGGCATAATTGTACCACATCTGCGGGAAGAGAAACAGAATTAACATTTCAGCTCAAAGACTATTCATCAGACCTGAAATTCAACATTGTTTGTCTTCCTGCAGTTGAGAACCGACCTGCTGAGTATTATGTTATTCCGTTTTTATTTTAGTTTTCCTGCATCTGCAAATTTTCAGTTTTCACAGTTGTGTTATAGGTCTTGTTAGATGTTGTGATTGTAAGTATATTCTTAATAATGCAATGTATTTAAAAACAAGAAAACAGGAAGGTTCTCAAACATTTTGTGTGATGCTGAAGTATATTGTGAGATTACAATTTAGAGACTCAGTTAATTGGAACACTGAGCAGTACAGTATAGGAAGAGGTGCTTGGCCGATGATGTCTGTGCCAAACATGATGCAAAATCAAGCTGAGTCTTGCTGCCTGCACATTATTGAAATCCCTCCATTCCCTGCAAGTTGCATGTGCCCATCTAAAAGCTTCTTAAACGCCACTATGCTATCTGCACCACTCCTGGCACCTACAACTGCATAAAACGTTTGCCTTGCCCATCTCCTTTAAATTTTGCCATTCTCTCCTTAAAGCTATGTCCTCTCGTATTTGACATTTCCACCAAGTTGTGACTATCTACGCCTCCCATAATTTTATAAATTTCCAGTTTTGTCCTCAGCCACTGACACTCCAGGGAAAACTATCCATATTTCCCCAACTTATTTTTATAGCTAATATCTTCTAATCCAAGCAGCATCCTGATAAACCTCTTCTGCACTCATCTGTCCAAGAATTAAGTAATGACAAATACATTATTTCCAAAGCACCAAATCCGAATCTAAAGTCTTGCATCTACAAGACATTTTTAAACTTTAAACTCCACCACTCAAGGAAGAACTGTTCCACAGGTATTGAAAGACAGAGGCCCAACAGATTTCTTGTTACGCCAAGAACATATGCAAGTTGTGAGAAATGCAGACGTTTGCTTATTGCGAATTTTTCAATGCTACCAAAGCTATTTGTGGGTAAAACGCCATCACATTGGTACCTATGAATGTAGAGGAGCTTATTAAGGACAAAGAGGCAATCAGCAGCAACTGGAGGGGAATTTGGGTAAACCTCCTCAATCATATCTCTTCATGAAGTGAGAATCCACTTCTTCGTTTGACAGCAGTCTTGCAAGAACCCCAGACTAACCATCAAAAAGGCTATGCCAACTACAAAGCTAAGCCTCAGGAGCAGACAATATCTATAATGAAGAGCTTTCTAATCCCACTTCTCACATCCGGGAAGAGTCCATCAGTGGCACCGCACAATTGGCAGCCCCGCCAACAGTCTGTCTGCTTTTTCATCTTTTTAATTTTTTTTAGTGCATTTTAAAAGTCTGTAAATGTTCTCCGGTTTGTTTTATGTGGGGGGAGGGGGAGGGGGTCGGGAGAAACGTTTTTAACTTCAGTTTCTTACCTTGCCGGAGATGCGATTGTTTTCTGGGTCGTATCTCCAGTCGCTTTACGGCCTACCACCGATGAAGCTGGAGGCCTCCTTGGACTGACTTTGAGCACCACCGCGGGGCATGGACTTAACATTGGTGTCGATCCCTTGCCTGGGATCACTCCAACCGCGGGCTGCAGACTTTACATCGAGAGCTCGCAGTCCCAGGAGAAGCTAGTCGGGAGCTCCAATGACGCAGAGGCTCAACCAGGCCTGACGCGGGAGAGCTGACATCCCCCGATGTAGGAGGTGATCGCCCCCGATGAGGAGGGCCAAAATGCCGTCGGCTACGGGAGTCAAGATCGTCCCGTCAACGGAGGGCTCAAGGCACCCGACCGTGGGAGACCAAAGAAGGGAAGAGATTTAAACTATTTTCTCACCTTCCATCAGTGAGGAATGTGGAGGAGTCGCTGTGGTGGATGTTTATGCTAAAATGTATTTTGTGTGTTCCGTTTTTGTTGGCAAATGAAATTCCTCGTATGTTGCAAAACATACTTGGCTAATAAAGTATTATTGTGATTGATTGTGATTGTAAAGTATGCTAGGGACGTCCTTTGTCATAATTAAGGAAGGAGACAAATCTGATTGTGGTAACTATGCAGGATTATTTCTTGGCTACCACAGCATATCATTGCAAGTTGATCTTCAACTACCTCTTCACAGTAGCTGGTGTTGTTTTCCAAATTACAGCCAAATTAGAACATTGATGTCAAAATTCACCATTCACTTTCAATATATCAACTCTGCTATTATTCCTCAGATGTTAAATGTTTGAAGATTAAGACCTCAAACCTAACACAAATGTCACAGTTTATAGGGCAGCATGGATTAGAGTAGACATCTCAAAGCACTACAGAGATACCACCATGGGTGGCACAGTGCGCAGCAGTAGAGCTGCTGCCTCAGTATCAGAGATCTAGTTTTGATCCTAACTAAGGGTGCTGCCTGTGCAGAGTTTGCACACTCTCGCTGTGACCGCATGGGTTTTCTCTGGGTGCTTGGGTTTCCTCCTACATTCCAAAGACATGCAGGTTTGTAGGAATTGTGCAAGTTCTGCAAATTGTGCTTCGTCTGTGGATGGAACTAGTGTATCGGTGATTGTTGGTCAGCTCAGATTCGGTGGACCACCAAGTGCTTGTTTCCACGCTGTATCTCTAAACTAAACTCAAGTGAGTGAAAGCAAGTCCTCTTTAATCCCAGGGCACTTCCCAAGAAGGAGCAAAGTCCTCATGCAGTGGCTTTCACAACAGGATGCACACAAGATTGACACTCCTTTTCAACGTGCACCCTAATTCACTGTTGATCAGATCTACAGAACATGAAAGCAGAATATAAAAACAAGTTTGTTCTCTTTGATTCTGACGCTTCTAAATTGGCATCTCCAAAAATCAAGTGTCCAGACAGATTGTGTCCACAAGATGAACTTTTTGGCATGTTCCAGGATTTGTAACTATTTGGAACTGAAATAGAATTTGGACAGTCTGCTATATATAGCTTTGATAAATGTGTCCAATTCAGGATTCTGAGACTTAATTCCTCAAAAGGTTCAGTTAAGAAAGTGCACAAAAAGTCAGGCAGTTTGGTAATTAAATCAGACATGGGAATGGATTATGCGCTTTCTCCTTCAAGACATTGCCCGCTAACAGAGGGTAACATTCATATTATTTTCTACAGCACAGGAGCATTAGGAAATGTTACATTTAATGTAAACATTACTCCATTCTTTATTAATATATGCAAAAGTAAGTCATCTTACGCTCAGACTGGGATACCAGAATAGGGTACGAGGTATCTTAATAGACAGGGCTGAGTAGGGACAGTGCTAGTACTGTGTAGTAAGTACTGTATCGGTGCTGAGAGCACGATTGAAAAAGACACTTCAAAAATCAGCATCGACAGCCAGCGCGAAGTGGAGACGTGTTGTAGCCCAGTATTTAGCAGGTTGGAAGGGGAGACCTAGGGGGTTGAAGGCCTCGCCTGTGTGTGTTGTTTAAGAACTTCGAACAAGTTTGAGGACTTTGCAACAGTACTGGGAACTCAGTGTTGGAGTATAATTGGCTGAAAATACTTCAGAGCAACACTGAGAAATGAATTGGGAGACGCGTCTATTATTGGGATTAGTGGGAACGGTAGTTACAATGGTTTAAAAGTCTAAATTCTTTGATCCAAATTTTACCAAATTCAGGGCTTCACATTGAAGGACACTGGTTATTGTATAGAGATCCTTCATTGATCTATTCCGGGCTTTCATATAGAGGGCACTGGCTACTGTACATTCATAAAAGTGTATATATTAAATTGTTTGATAACTTGAGTTGAATAATATATTGGTAATATTTATGTTGATTTATAAATATTACCAATATAAAGTCTGTTTAATATTGCCATTTATTATTGTGTATTGCCGTTAATTTAGAGTTGTTGGCGTGTTAGATACTGCTGTTGTAATCGTAGTTTGACTCATGACTGTATGTTAATATAGTGTGATTAAGGCTACTATTGTAATTGGAGTCTGAATCATGGCTGTGCGATCAAGGTGTGCGCATCCTTTGGTTCCAGGGACACGTAACCTGTTACTAGAAAAGTAACTTGGAAGAGAAATAAGTACCTATTAGTGGAAGAAGTACCTTGAAGGGAATAGTACCGTCAAGTGAAAATGTACTTTGAAAGGAAAGTCTCTTGTACCCATGGGAGGGGTTCTGTTGATTGACACCAGCACGATTTAGGTAATTTAAAAATATTGCGATTTATTTCAGAACTGTACAGTTAGCAAATGTTTTATTAGTCGAATGCTTGTGTTTTATATTGTAGTGTGTTTTTGCATGATAGTTATTGGTAGTATAATTTCTTGTTTACGTGCAATTTTGCTTGCGTGTTATGAGTTCACCTGTATTTGTCTAGATTGAAGTGTTTTGAGTGAAGGAAATCTGCTGCTGAAGTGTGTTTGATTGTTCCGTTGCACCTTAGATTAAAGCACCTTAGACCGTTTGCCGACTTAAGATTGTTTGCAGACTTGAAATTGTTTACAGGTTTGAAAGCATGTGTGAATTTTTGTGCATGAGATTGTGTGAAATAATTTTTGGGGTACCCGGGTTGAAAGGAGAGATCAATTGTATTGAAAGGAGAGACTGATTGTGTGAGAGACTTGCTGGCGCGTTGAAGAACTTTTGGCCATTGTTTGGGAGCAAACTTGTTAAGTTTCAGGAAGTTGCGAGTGGAGTGTGAATCGTATGAGATACTGTGTCCATTGTTGGTAACAAATTGAACAAGATACCATGGAAGATCGAGAAGGCCCGCTAAAATTAGTATGCAGCGAGTTCCCGCAGAAAGCGGAAAGATTGAAGTACATTTCAGGAACGTTGAATAAGAAATTAGGAGCTGATTTGTGGCCGAAGGAGGGGTTGGAACATTGAAGGGAGTGAGATACATAGAGAAGATTATTTGGCAATGTAATAACAGTGATGTAGCGAAGGAACTGATTGGATTATGGAGAAGATATTATGAAGAAGTAAAAGCACGTAAAGAGGCTGCGTTAATGGCGAATTGGCAGGAGGGAGCTTTGAAGCTTGGAATACAGTTAAAAGATGATGAAGTGACAGACCTCCAGATACCATGAGGAAGGAATGTGGATGTATTAAAGAACATAAGGTACGGGAGAAAGGTTGAAGGGAAACCGGCATTTGTAGACTTAGAGTTCAGGGACACGTTGGTTGGCTTTGGTTTTGAAGGGGGAGACGATTAATATTTAGAAGATTGGGAGAGCGTTAGAATTAGGAGATGTTTGCAGCCTCCACCTTATTCCTCTTGCACTCCCTATACTCCACCTTCAAAATCCAGCACCTTGTACATCTTGTGTGCATCACAGACCTCCTGAGCCTGCAGCACCACCCACACCTCCTGCTGATCGTAAATAAACCTGCTTGCCAAACAGCAGCAACACCAGTACAGAGTTCTTTGACTCCAACCGCTCCACTTCTGGCAGGTAGTCCAGTAGCGCACGGTACCAGGAGTAAAGCAAAGAAAATAGCTCACGTGTTTCAGCACCTGGGTGTCCTGCATGGACAGTGTCAAAATACCGGTGATGCAGCGAAACAGGAACCACGGCCTTGTGTCCTTTTAAAACAATCCCTTCTTGTAGCACTAATTCGTCCCAAACCGGGAAGAAAGGTCGTACTGGCAAAGGAATGTTGTAGTGCTTGTCTGGCCAGCCGAGTTTAATGACAGAAGTCAGGGACCGTAGGGTCTTGGCGGTGGCAGTGTGGGCAACCAGGTCCTCCATCCTAGATGAAGGGATGAAGGATACGGACATCATTACAAAGTCATCATCCTGTGAGGGTAGATCCTCGCAAGTCTTCCGAGGTGCAAGTGAAAGAGTGTCTGCAAGGTGCATATCCTTCCCATGTTTGTAGATGAGGATGATGTCATATTTTTGAAGTTGTAGTAATATCCATTGTAGGGGCGCTGGAGAGTTCTGAATAGGTTTGCTGAAAATGCTGATAAGAGGTTGGTGGTCGGTTTCAATTGTAATAGTGCGACCAAAGGTGCAATCGTTGAACTTTTTGCAGGCTAAAACAACTGCTAACAACTCCTTTTTGATTTGGACATATCGTTGTTCTGTGTCAGACATGGTGCGCGAGGCATAGGCGACAGGCTTATTGCCATGGTCATCATTCTGAAGACATGAAGCGTCCAGCCATGTTGTGAGGCATCACATGTAAGTGTAACAGGCAGTCTATGATCAAAGTACGCTCTAGTAGGGGTGGCCGACATCTGCCGTGTGAGATGGCACAATGGGGTTGATATTTCGCTGAAATCTGGAATGAATTTGCTCAAATAGTTTGCCATGCCAAGGAACCTCTGCAAGCTGGGAACATCCGTGGTTGCTGGAAGTTCATTAATAGCACTGGTTTTCACTGGCTCAGTTTTCAGGCCGTCCTTGGTAAATATATGGCCTAGGTATTTTACCTCTTTCATGGCGGTGAAATCACCAGCTCTGTCCCCGGAGAAAAATAATGGAGATGGCCTCTATCGTACACGTGCCGGTCATGTTTGCAGGCCGGTCGTGAAGTATCCAGACTATGTTTGACTTTACACACGTCTGTCATCGGTTGTGATATTTGCTTTGCTTAGTTATACATAACTTGCTTTGCTTAGTATACATTGTTATTGATTCTTTAAGAGGGGAGGTGTAGATTAGTGGCTCATGCTACGAGTCATGCATTTGTAGTTACGCCCACTAACTTATTAGCGTCGCGGTCTGCTGCATTCCGTTAGTCTTAAAGTGAACTCTCAAGTGAGAACTTGTGTTGCTTATTCCTAATAAAACTGTATATAACCTGACATGGTGTGAGGCCCTTATTATTACAAGGACAACAAATCAACACACCAGCAGTTGGTGTTCACTTTGTCCTCACCACCATCTTCTCTTCCTTTTCCCCTACTGTCATCAACATCTTCTCAGGTGGAGCATGTCTGTGACTCCGGAGGGGAAGGAGAAAGAGAAGGAGAGGGCTGCAGAGGAGAAAGCGGTAGAGTGACAGGAGAAGGAGGAGGTGGAAGGACAAGAAGAGGCCAAATGGACAAAGCGATGTCCATCAGAGGAGAAGTGGCAGCTGGTGAGAGTGGAGGGAGCCCTACAGTGACCAAGTGCTGACCAGGCCTAAATAAATGCTGTCTGCAGAAGATACAGCGCAGGCTGTAACAACAGTCTCATCTACTGGCCCATGCGTTGTGTGAAGAAGTGCACGCTGGTACACCTCGCGAGCCAGGGGTGGGTCAGCAGGTCCATCCGATATAACCAGAATTTGCTATAAAGAGGTCCATTAAAACAAGGGTTTACTGGATATCAAAAAGGAAGGTATAAATAGAAAGACAAAAAATGCCATATGTGCTAATTGCAAGGAAGAACTCGATAAATGCTTGTTGATACCAGGAATGGGAGATAGGAAAGTTAAGGAAATGCGATATTTTGTAGAGCTCGGGATTCAACAGCCAATATTGAAGGTTTGCATTTCTGAATATTTCAATGTCATCCAATGACACTCAATGAAAGCATAAAAATATAAAATTAACACAACAGCTCAAGCGAGAGGTGCAAACCTTAAAACTTGCGAAAGTAAAGGTTTAATAATGCATGAGAGATACAAACCTAATGTGTTAAGATAAACATTTAACGGTTCACTGCCTGCAAAACGAAAAGCGGTATTGACTGTGTAATGCTTCTTCACTCAGCTGAAAATATAACACAATAAATTTTTGCTTTGATGAAGCGGAACAACATTTTTTTTTCCTTCGCAGTTCTATGGAGAACCATGTAAAGCAGCAACGATGCACTGAGTAATTAGACATCAGCAAATTGCAGATTGCGCACCATCAAACAGAAAAATAGCACACATTTTAAAGCAGAAGAAATAAAGCACCATTGGGAAAAGCTATTTCAAATGTTATTTTACAGAACGGCATAAAAAAAAATCATTAGGGGGTATGGTAATTAATGATGTGAATAGAATGTTGCAAAGGAGACTGGATTGGTGAAGTGCTTGGATATGATATTGCTATGCAGGAATCAATGTTTAGACGTAATAATTCTTCTAAAGTAAAAAACAAGGCGAGTGGTTTTTGCTCTTGTTTGGTCAGAAATAAATTAGTCCTTGGCTGCTAATGCCCAAGATTGAAAGAACAAGCTACATTTGCATTTCAATTATAGACAATAGAAACAAACATCAAATTAGAATACAACCCGGGTTAATAATCTTGGAAAAATATCTGATGCTGGCAACCAAAAACAGATTTCTTCACCCAAGATTTAAGGAAAAGAGAATTAAGAATTCAAATACTTCAAATTGATTAACAAGATAAGCTTTAGAGATAGATGCCCAGCAGATCCATTAGCAGGTCAATAGTTTTTGCATACAATTCCATTGATCTCTGAAAGCCTTTGCTGATGAAAGATCAATAATCTGAAATATTAACTGTTTTCTCCCTCTACAGGGTTTTAATCTAACTTTACCTGCAGTACGGTTGTTCGCAAATGCCTGAGAATTTAGATATAGAGTTCAAAAGGTGTTCATTGTAGTGTCAGCAAGTTGTCATGGTCATAGTCACGGATCAGACCAAGACAGAAGTCATAGACCAGCCACTCCCTTAATCTTGTCTATCCATCATAAGATCGTGCTGACTCTCAACATCACTTTCTCATGATTTTTCCGCATTACTTCAAATACAAGCCAATCTTTGCTGTGCCTATATGCAATGATTATACCTCCATCACTCTCTCGGTTACAGAATTCCCAAGAGTAATCACCTTCAGAGAAGAAAAATTATCTTTATGGATCCAGTGGCAGCGGGAGGTGCTGATTCCAAGATCCAGGAGTTTGGAGATGAGTTTGCATGGGATTCTGCTGTTGAAGGCAGAACTATAATCAATAAATAGGAGCTTAATGCAGGAGTCCTTGTTCTCTGCAGGAGTCCTTATTGTCTGGATGATCCAGAGGCGTGTTTCTGTCCAGGGAGATGGTGTCTGCTGTGGACCTATTCCAGTGGTAAGCAAACTGCAGTGGGTCAAGGCTGGCTGGGAGGCTGGAGTTAGCATGCACCATCAGGAGTCTATCAAAGCATTTCATGATGGTGGATGTCAGAGCCACTGGACAGTAGTCATTAAGATACGTTACCTTCCTTTTCTTTAGCACTGAGATTATAATGCTTGTCTTAACGTAGGTGGGAACTTCAGAATGCAGTAGTGAGAGGGTAAAGGCATCCAAAGCATCCGCTATATTTAAGAGGGAGTTAGATGTGGCCCTTGTGGCTAAGGGGATCAGGGGGTATGGAGAGAAGGCAGGTACGGGATACTGAGTTGGATGATCAGCCATGATCATATTGAATGGCGGTGCAGGCTCGAAGGGCCAAATGGCCTACTCCTGCACCTAATTTCTATGTTTCTAAATGCCTCTGCCAGCTGATCCACACAAGACCCGTGGATGCGGCCAAAGATTTCATATGCGGCAGTTGTTTTATCTTCTACTAGACTAAGTGGGACCCGTTGGATCCCTGTCACACAGGAGGCTTGGTCCCAACACAATATTCCACCACTCACCCATAATCCCAACTGCACAGGCGCAGCTCAATTCCTCTCATCCCTAGCACTCTCTCCCCCTCCTCTTCATCCTCCCTCTTCTTTCCCCTCTCCTCCTCCCCTCCCCCAATCCCTCCCTCACCTATCTCTTAACGAGGATAGTAAAAGCTTCTTTAGATATGTGAAGAGGAAAAAATTAGTTAAGACCCAAGTTGGACCCTTGAAGACTGAAATGGGTGAATTTATTATGGGGAACAAGGAAATGGCAGATGAGTTGAACAGGTACTGCGGATCCGTATTCACTAAGGAGGACACAAACAATCTTCCTGATGTACTAGTGGCCAGAGGACCTGGGGTGATGGAGGAACTGAAGGAAATCCACATTAGGCAGGAAATGGTGCTGGGTAGACTGATGGGACTGAAGGCTAGTAAAAGGAAGTGGCTCTAGAAATCGTGGACACATTGTTGATCATTTCCCAATGTTCTATAGATTAAGGATCTGTTCCTGTGGATTGGAGGGTATCTAATGTTATCCCACTTTTTAAGAAAGGCGGGAGAGAGAAAACAGGGAATTATAGACCAGTTAGCCTGACATCGGTGGTGGGGAAGATGCTGGAGTCAATCATAAAAGATGAAATAGCGGCACATTTGGATAGCAGTAACAGGATTGGTCTGAGTCAGCATTCATCGGTCCTCCTGCAGTTGTACAGGGCCCTAGTGAGACCACACTTGGAGTATTGTGTTCAGTTTTGGTCTCCAAATTTGAGGAAGGACATTCTTGCTATTGAGGGAGTGCAGCGTAGGTACACAAGGTTAATTCGCGGGGTGGCGGGACTGCCATATGCTGAGAGAATGAAGCGTCTGGGCTTGCACACTCTGGAGTTTAGAAGGATAAGAGGGGATCTTCTTGAAACATATAAGATTATTAAGGGTTTGGACACGCTAGAGTCAGGAAACATGAACCAGAACTAGGATTCCAGAACCAGGGGCCACAGTTTAAGAATAAGGGGTAAGCCATTTAGAGCGGAGATGAAGAAACACTTTTTCACAAAGAGAGTTGAGAGTCTGTGGAATTCTCTGCCTCAGGGTGGAGGCCGGTTCTCTGGATACTTTCAAGAGAGAGTTAGATAGAGCTCTTAAAGATAGTGGAGTCAGGGGATATGGGGAGAAGGCAGGAACGGGGCACTGATTGTGGATGATCAGCCATGCTCACATTTAATGGCGGTGCTGGCTCGAAGGGCCGAATGGCCTACTCCTGCACCTATTGTCTATTGTCTCCCCCCCCTGAATTATGGAGCAGACTGAAATAATAGAATAGTCTGCTTACATTTCTTATTTACTAAGCACCTAATGTTTTGGGTCATGAATTATCATCTATAATTCATTACCATTTAATTTGTCTTGGGATTTGCTTGAAAAAAATATGTAGATTTTAAGCACTTTACAGCCATGCTGTTAAAAGCAGTTTTTTTTAACATAACATACAGTAATTGTAATATAAAAACTCTGACCCAATTCTTGATCAAAGTCCCTCAAGAAAGATTGTGCTGCACTGCCAAAACCACTTCCTGACCAGATTTGAGGTAGGATGCATAATCATGAAAGCAACATTACTTTATTGTTTGCTTTAGGATCATGAGCATTCTGATATTGTAAGGTCATCAATCTCGTAATTATGTTAAAAAAATTAGTTTACTTTATTATTGTCAAGTGTACTGAGGTACAGTGAGAAGCTTTTTGTTGCGAGTGTCGCAATCAGTGAAAAGACTATACATGAGATTGACCCATTACCATGTGTGAATGCAGTTCATGCATAAAACCTTATTCCTCCCGGATGCTTGCAGCACATTAGCAGTTGCTTAAGTCTGCACTTTCCAGTGACTAACATTCGTCAGTCATCAATGGAATATTTCTGCGCAGGACATTTCATTTATTTGTTTGGGGAAAAAGTATCAATGATCAATTATCTTTTGAAATTGTAAGGAGTTGTAAGGTGTTGCCTAATTTGTCTGAGTAACCTAATCCAGTACAACAGCAACCTTTACAACAACGATATATGGTTTCAAGCATTGGAAAGAGATGTTGAACAAGTTGATCCATCCAAGGCAGAACATGATAATGTGAAGAAAATAAAAATAGAGATAAAGATTCAGAAGGTAAATAAAAGCCAAAGGAAAAAAATCTGCAGATGCTTGAGATCTGAAATAAAAACAAGAAATACTGGAAATCCATGGATCTTGGATCTGAACCATTAAACATTTCCCATAGATGTTGCCCGACTTGAGTGATTTTAGTATTTTTTGTTATTTTTATTATATATTTAAAGGAGTGTTGAGAAATGATCTCTGGAACAAATTAGTTTGTCTGTAATTTTTTTGCTGGACCTTTTTTTGTTGTTGTTCTGATTGTTTTGCTTCAATGTAAATCACTTTTTAATCTAGAGACACCCCCAATTCCTTCAGAACGACCAAGGTAGATTTCCTGAAGCTTAAACAAACACTGAAAAATGGCAAACAGAATTGACTACCATTATTTTAACTTTACATGGGATATACCATCACTCATAATCCTGGTGAAAACTGAATCAAGGTTGTCAGGTCACTAGTTAGCCTTGTTTTATGGGGTTGGGGGAGTTGGTGGGAGATGATTGTGCAGTCAAACCCTATTTCAAATGGCATAATACTAATAGCAAATGCAAATAGCGTAAATAGGGTTTGATAGCGCAACTATCAATGCCAACGGCACAAAGCAAAAAGGAAAAGTGAACGCTACACTGTAACGGTGTCAATTTTAATATGAAGCGTTAAATTCGATTCCTCTGAGAATGTTTATATATGGAAAAGATTGGTAGTATTCTGAAGATGAGCACAGCAATTATCCACAGTGCCTTTGCCAATATTTAATTCTTAACTAATATTATATTACAAAAAAAAATCAGAAATCATATTGCAGGAGAAACTCAAGCAGCATTTGTGGAGGGAAAGGACAGATGATGTTTCAATATCGGCACCTTTCTTTAGACAGAAATTATCTTTTCATTATCATATTACTGTGGGTGATTTGTGAATAAACTCTCTTTTTCCAAGTTTTCTACTTCACAACCATGCCGGCTCACTAAACGTATTTCAGTTCACTAAAAGCGAACAGCATCTCATATTTCACAGAAACATAGAAAAATATGTGCAGGAGTAGGCCATTCGGCCCTTCGTGCCAGCACCGCCATTCAATATGATTATGGCTGATCATCTAAAATCAGTACCCCGTTCCTGCTTTTTCCCCATATTCCTTTCGCCCTAAGAGCAAAATCTCACGATAATATTTTGCTTGGGCAGCTTACACCCCAGCGGTATGAATCTTGACTTCTCTAACTTCAAGTAACCGTCGCTTTCCCTCTCTCTCCACCCTTCCCCTTCTTTGTTCTCCGACCAGTCTAACGATCCCCAATTAAATTTTATCTCTGTATGCTTCATTGTCATCTTCTCCCAGCTAATAATGATCTATTGACCTCATCCTCTTTGATGTCTCATTTTCATATCTTACAATTCCTTATCCCTGACTCTCAACCCGAAACATCACCCATTTCTTCTATCCAGAGATGCTGCCTGTCCTGCTGTTACTCCAGCATTTTGTGTCTATATTCAGTAAAACAACATCTGCAGTTCCTTCTTACACAAAAGTATTTCTGTGTCTGTCTACTTTGGTGAAATCATCCTGCTAGTTTCACTGTTTGTATCACTTCAACTCCTCCACTGTCAACAATGGTCCATTGTGGGCTGCTGGCTTCAATTGGTTCTGTACCTTTCATATCTCAAGTGACCCCAGAGCAGAAGCATCCCCGTCGCGGGGCTGGAAACTGGAAGTATCCTGAGCTAATTTTGCTACCACCATCATCTATTGCTTCAAGTGATGGCTCCCACTGAGTGTCGCCGGAAGCTTGCGTCCTTTTCAGGACGGACGATGACAGCGATGTCAATATTTGAAACATGGACGATGGACACAAAAGAAGAAGATACCTCTAATTTCCCTCTCCCCGACTGTCAGCCTGAAGAAGGGTCTTGACTCAAAACATCACCTATTCCATTTCTCCACAGATGCTGCCTGACCCGCTGAGTTACTCCAGCATTTTATGTCTAACTTTGGTGTTAACCTGAATCTGCAGGTTTGAATCTGTACCTTCCTAGCACAGTAATCATTTGGCTGGACTAGTAGTCTAGAACTATAGAGAAGGAGGGACAAGCTTAAATCTCCCTATAGCATCTTAATGAATTTAAATTCAATGAATTATATCTATCTGCAATGAAGAGCTAATATGAAGCTAACAATTGTGTAATCTATCGGGTCACCTCACATCATTTAATGTTAATGCCATCTTAAATCTATGCCTTTAATGCTGCACTATTTATGACTCCTGAACAACTGCAGGAGTAGTTGCTCTCTGAAAGCAACTTCGATCAAAAACCATTGGACGTGACAGTGACAATCTAATGCTTGAATGAAATACAAGCAGAATCCGAAAAGGATTTAATATACGTCATTCTTTTTTTTATCAAATTTGGTTGTTCGAGCTTTTGTCCCCAGATTGATTTAAATATACATACAAGATCAAAATTAACATGGTAACCAAAAAAGAGTCGAGAGGTTTAAATCACAATTTAGATTTAAACAAACTTCTATAGTATTGGTAAAAACAAAGTAGATTTCAACCCTGGTTAAAATTTCAACATCAGTTCTACACAGGCCATTTTCCATTTGGCAGTATCACATTTATATGCGCACAAATATTTAGTCAATTTCTGGGCTTACCTTTCTCTTCAATCCTTGGAGTAATTGCATCAATTTTGTCTGGATGAACCTTTTTAAATTCAAACTTCTTTTCAGCTGGAGGTGGTTCTGGTTTTGAAACTGCAAGTGGCAACATTTCATCATCAGAGTCTTTCAATTCAGACTACTTCAATTACATTGATTTTCAATAATTAAATGCAGTAAAGCTTAACAGGACGTCATTTAAAACTGTGTGGTCTCTGTGCAATAAGCACCAACTTCCTGTGTTATACATATTGACCAATAATACGGGGGCAGGAATTTAAAAAAGTAAGCAAAGTGAACTGTGCACACTAAATGTACATTCCATTCCATGGTGTAGTTTAAACAGTAATTCAGAAGTATTTCACCATGTACCAAAAATCAGTAATAAAATAAAAACTGCACCAAATTAATTTTCCCTTAAAGCCCCAAAGGAAGCCTTCTTCACTGTTGACAATCTATGTTGATTTAATCTTAAAATTACCCAGCCTCATCGATTTTGCATTTTATGCATTAACCGGTGATAGAGTAAAGTTATACCAACAAAAAAAGAATCATAATTGTCTGAGTTTCCTTAACAATTTAAAATTGCTTTAACTGGTTGTTTCTAAACATACGTTGAATTGTGAGACTTAATCACTGAACAGCCCATTGACATTTTCCACGTGTAAGAAACCCCCTCCTGGCCTGACCTATTTAAAAACAATCTTGTCAAATATCAAATTACGTTTGAACAAATGAACTCATTGAGTTGTGGAGTCTATAAACTGCGTTTGCAATATGTTTATTTCACCCCTGCATTCCCCACCCATGTCACATCAGCTTTTCGTTCTCACCTAGCAAACAGCTAACAATGCCGTTTCTTTTATCACTGTTACTTTTTTTTTGCAAATCTTTCATTCATTTGTTCTACATATCTCTTTACATGATCGTGTATATCTCTCGTTTCCCTTTCCTGTGACTTGCAGTCTGAAGAAAGGTCTCGACACAAACGTCACCCATTCCTTCTCTCCAGACTTGCTGTCTGTCCCGCTGTGTTACACCAGCGTCTGCAGTTCCTTCCTATACATCAGGCATTATATTCACTTCCAGAAGAAAAGTAGGAAGTATTGACTGGGGGTCCACGAGGCCGGTTAGGCCCCAGGCGGCGTCCAGGGGCAGCGCAGCGGGGGGGGGGGGGGGGGGGGGGGGGTGTTAGGGCATTTTCAATTAAATGAAAGTGATTCCCAAGCTTTCTGCTGGTAGTTTACATAACAGAAGCTCAGCATTTTTCTAACACATATCCAGTGAATAAAACCCCTAAAGGCAAATATTTCATGAAATAAATGACTTCAGACAGCTACAAAAATCTTTCCAAAAAATGTTACCTGAAATGTCTCTTTGCCTAGCACTGTGTGCAAACGGCACAGGAAAAGTAATTGATAAACCTATGACATAAGTAATATTACCTAAACTCTAGTTTGACTTCCTCTTTGCCTGACACTTTATTTTTGTAAACTTGCTCAACATGACTTCCCTGTGCTTCTTTCTTGCCAGTTGAGCTGCTAACATGTTCCTTTCTCTTGTATTCCTTTTGGCTGCAAAATCTTCTGCTTCAGTAAGGGAATCTGGTCGGTGATTTGCCATAATGCCCCTTGGAGACCGCATCTGATTGGCCGCCGAGTGACCGGCGCATTATGTGATTGGATGCAATGTCCATGGAGACAGCGGCTGATTGGACAGCAGGAGACCGATTTGTTGATTGGACGGGAATTTTAAGAGAAGATGGTCGGTGATGAGATGAAATGTCCTTGGAGACAGCGGCTGATTAGAGAAATATAGGCTGATGTGAATTTTAAGGGAAGCTGGTTGGTGATTGGACGCAACCCCCTTAGAGACAGCGGTTGATTGGCCGCCAAATAACCGGGCACAAAAAATTGAAAAAAAGGAAGAAAAAAAAATTGGACTTCCGATTTAAATAGGAAGAATATCATGTCTGTATACATGTTTATTTTTAGGTTGGAAATGATGAAATCATTTTGTGCAACCCTTTCACCACAGGTCAACTTGAAATAAAACTTCACCAATATACATATGTCTTTGATACATCTCAAGTTGCAATTATGTAAAGCCTAACAGCCTCAGTACCAGTTAAGAACAATATCATTGCAGTATCCTTATGAAACAAGAAACTGCAGGAAATGGATTCTGGAGCAAAAAACTCAGCGGGCCAGGCAGCGTATGAGGAGGGAATGAACAGAAAGCATTTCAGTCAGGATCCTTATTCAGACTGGTGGCAAAAGGGGGAGAAGAATGGACAGCAACAGAAACAGGTCGTTTTTTTTTCCATTGCTCAGCCACTCTACTTATTAAAAATGTGAAAGAAAAAAAAAATCTATCATCACTAGAGAGCAATATTATCTTCAATTTCTGATATGAACCCTTTTGTGAAGGTTTAGGAAGCACACCCTATCAAATAATTAAATTTAGCCTCAGAGTCCATGCAGCACAGAAATAGGTCCTTCAGTCTACTGCACCTATACCAACCTCATGCCAACCCACCATTCAATTTGCCTGCATTATATCCATAGTATATTTCATTCAAGTACTTCATGTTCATTCAAGTACTTATACATATGCTTTTCAAATTTTGCTGTCTTACATCCACCACCTCTGCCGAAAGCACATTCCAGATGCCAACTACCTTTTGTGTGAAATAGGCTCCCCTCAGTTCCTTTAAATGCCACCCCTCTCACCTTAAAGCTGTTTTAAAGACACTGGCTATCTACCCTATCCATGCCCTATCATAATTTTATATACCACTATTACCTCTCAACCTCCATTACCATGCAGGAAAACAGACCCACCCTCTCCTGATAACTCAAGGCCTCCAATCCTTACACTCCCTCTCTAGCTTAATCACATCTTTCCTGTAATGTGGTGATCAGAACTGCATGCAATGTACCAGTGGACACAAACTGCTGGAGTAACTCGGTGGGACAGGCAGCATCTCTGGATGTTTCAGACTAAAGAAGGGTCTCGACCCAAAACGTCACCCATTCCTTTTATCCAGAGATGCTGCTTGTCCCGCTGAGTTACTCCAACATTTTGTGTCTATCTTCGGTTTAAACCATCATCTGTAGTTGCTCCCAGCAATATTCCAGAGCAGCCTAACCAGCATTGTATCACTGTAACATAACATCTCAGCTCTTGTACTCAATGGTATTTTTGACTTGCCCTTTGTACCTGAAATATAACAATACATCTAGAAGGCAAATCTGAGTTGTATTCCTTTTGGAAAGGAGAGGTCAAATGCTTTCCCTCTGATCTCCAATCTACTTTACTTCATTAAAAACAAAGAATTTTACTACTCCACATACAACTTGAATGGCTGCAATCTCCGCTTAATTGCAGCACATTTGAGCTCAGAATCAGAAGCTGAAGAGCTGCCCACTAAAGAAAAAGGGAGTTCCAGCAAATTGTTGGTGTACCATCAATGTCACCAAAGTAGATTAATCGGGTTGTTTCAGTTGTTGTGCCTGCCACAATTCCCTGCATCACCACAGCAATTATACCACACACTGGACAAGAAACATTCTGAACAATGTTTAGGTAAATTAATTGTTTTTTTCTGCAGAATAATTATTTCAAATGTTACAAGAAACAAAAGTATCCATTTGCTCTTCATGGCACAAAACTAAAATGGTACATTTCAACAGCTTTTGTTGTACCGTACCTTTTGTTGGTGGCAGAGGCTTTTTTGGTTTCTGTAAATAAACATAAAATCATAATTTAAATAGTGACTTAAGGAATTGGCTGTTCTAGTGCAAATGCCCAATTGTAACCCAACCCCTTTGAACTCGAGCTTTATGCTATAACATCTCAGAGCTTCATTTTATTGATGTATCTGTCAAATATTTGAATGATAAAAGCTAAAACACATGGATCACAAAATAAATCTGGCAAATGTAAGGCAGACTGCAGAGGGAGAACTTTGATGCTGAGTTTTACTTTGCAGCAAAATGAAAAGGTATAGTGAAGTTCATTATAATAAAATGCAGAATGGCCAAATTACCTTAAGGAAGCAGGCTATTTATTCCTTTAAGGGCAAGAAAAGAAGTTAACTAAAGGAATAAAGGAAATCTAAAATTATGGAAGTGTTAAATAATAATGTCCTTTTTTGTGTCATCCACTTAAAATCATTTTTAGAAAAATTAGATGCAAGACAAGGAGGTTTTGCTAAATAGTCTTCACCACAAATTAATTTCCATATGCGATTGCAAACATCACAGAAATAAACTGAACTAAACACTTCATCTAATCATTAAATTATTTGCTCTTAGTTGACACTGCTACATTTGCCTACACAAGCATTTGCCTACACAAGCATTTGCGTACACAAGAATGGTGACCAATTTCAAAGAAATGTTTGTTTTAAATCAACTTATATTCCGAAGATCATCTTCTTTCTTCATTATTTAGCTTTTTTTTAAAAAAAATGCTTAAATATATTGGCAACAAACCACATTCTTAAGTAACCACTGCCACATCTATCCGATTACAAAAATATTTTGTATTTACCAAATTATTGAGTTTATGTAGGGAATAAACATGCATTTTTGGGATGTTAGGAAAATAACGGACTGATTAAACTGATGGTTGATTAAACAAATGGTTGACTCTTATGGGAGAGATATAAAAGAGAAATTAGCCTAAGATCAGTTTTGTTTCCTTTTATATAAAGACCACAGGTCAAAATGTACTAGTGCAAAATATTTACATCCCTATTCTACAGAAGATCATCACACTAAATGAAGCATGGAACTTACAATATACCTCAAATTGAATTGAAGGAATTAATGAACATATTAAAATACATCATATGATTTAATTTTCTTAGTTATCTTTTATTTCCTATTCATTTAGAAAAATATATATTCTTATTATATCCTCAATTTTCTAATGAGATCTCAATATCAAATCCTTGCAAATGAACTAATGCATTTTATTACTTTTAAACCTTGACATGCTACAATATTTTAGATTTTTGTTCTAAAAATGTGTGTAATACACTACAGCTAATACTCAAATCACATTGAAACTTACTATAAAACAAAAAAACGTAATTCTCCCTAGAAATGACTTACCTCATCAAGGTCTGGCTTTGGAGGTAATTTTGAAGGAGCTTTTGGAGCAGCTATAACCTGTATTAAAAATGTTAACAGTTTTAGTTGCAGTACCAATTGCATTTAAATAACTGAAAACCAATTTTTAAATTTTGGATGCGAAGCTCCAAAATAAAAATAGAGAACATTGAAAATATGCAACAAGTGAGGTAAAAGTGCATTGAAAAAAAAACAGAGTTTATGTCGCAGTTGATGACACTTTCATCACAACTGGGGAAAGTTAGAAAACCAGCATGATTCAAATTGCAAAAAGGGGATGCTCATGAAAAAAAGGAATGTAGACATAAGGAATTACAGGTGCTGGTTTAAGGGAAAAAATGCATAAGGTGTTGGAGTAACTCAGCATGTTAGGCAGCATGCTGAGTTACTCCAGCACTTTGTAGATATGTTGCAAAGCCTACCTGAAGCGTCGCTGAAAATCTGTCCCAGCCCGTGTGCGCGATTTTGCCGCCATTAAGAGGGGGGCGGGTTTAAAACACGATTTTCCCTAGGCTGTTCAATTAACGGAAAATCGCTGGAATATTCTGTTGCTTTAGTTATTTTTAGTTTTAAAGGCTTTATATAATTGTTATACAGGTGCACAACATTTTATCCGGTGTTCCAGAAACCGAAAAGCTCCGAAAACTGGCCATTTTTTCCCGATGTCGTCTGCGCACCAAAGCTCGCGCTTGGCGCCAAACTTGACCCAAAACGACCCACGGTCAACCCAGGTCTGTACTACTGTAGCGGCTGCCTCCTCCCTGGAGACCGGGAGACGCTTAAACATCTGTAAATCATTGCTTAAATGTTAGTCAGTTAGTTTGGAGGGCTTTTATGTGAAGGGGGGGTGAAGGGGTAAACTTTAATTCTTAGTCCCCTACCTGGTCGGAGAGGCGGGGAGCGGTCAATGCCTTACCGGGTCGCCGTGCAGTAAGCTCCGCAGCGCTGTGGCCGTTGGGGCTGCGGGCGGCGCCAGTTGTAGTTCCGACCCCGGCAACTCTACCCCTGGCTGCGAGGCGCTCCAAATCCAGCGCGGCCCGTGGCCGGACGCCCCAGCTCCGCAAATGTCGGGAGTCGGCAGCGTCGCAGCGCTGGGAAACCAGCAGGGAGCGGGCAATGCCTTACCGGGTCGCCGTGCGGCAAGCTCCGGAGCGCTGTGGCCGCCGACACACAACATCGCGGAGCGTCGCTGGATTTGGAGCCGCGCAGCCAGGGGTAGAGTTGCCGGGATTGGAGCTCCAACCGGCGCCGCCCGCGGCCGGACGGAGCCCCCAACTCCGCGGCTCCAAATCCAGCGACGCTCCGCGATGTTGTGTGTCGGCGGCCACAGCGTTCCGGAGCTTGCCGCACGGCGACCCGGTAAGGCATTGCCCGCTCCCCGCTGGTATCCCAGCGCTGCGACGCTGCCGACTCCCGACATTCCCGGAGCTGGGACGTCCGACCGCGGGCGGCGCTGGATTTGGAGCGCCTCGCAGCCAGGGGTAGAGTTGCCGGGGTCGGAGCTCCAACCGGCGCCGCCCGCGGCCGGACGGAGCCCCCAGCTCCGCGAGGTTGGGAGTCGCCGACCAGGTAGGGGACTAAGAATTAAAGTTTCCCCCTTCACCCCGACTCCACCACCACCACATAAAATCCCTCCAAACTAACTGACTAACATTTATGCAATGAGTCTCCCGGTCACCCGGGAGGAGGCAGCAGCTCCAGACTTTTCAAGCCGCCCGCGCTACCTACCTAATCTACGCTAAAAATCTTCCATTCTGAAATCCGAAAATGTCCGAAATCCGACAAGTGTCTGGTCCCAAGGCTTTCGGATAAAAGGTTGTGCACCTGTAGTAGGTTAAAAATTAACCTCTAAACCCCCGACCACCGACAGGGCCTCATACAGCAGACAACAGAAGGTAGGCTGTTTATTTTTACATTAAAAAGGGCTTCTTAAGAACCTTAATACAAAGTTTAAAGTTGCGAGTAGCTCATTTTGGGTCCATTATATCCCGTAGTATTTTTCTGGGCATTTGAGGGTACAAATCTAGCGCAATGTGAACGTTCTAAACCAGCGCGTTCACAGGAACCCACTAGAAAGCCGATTTAAATTGAATTTAATTTACTGCAATTGAACACTAAATTCCTTCCATTTGGCCTATAAATTAATGTAAATGAGATTTAAAAATCATGTTTTATTGTGAATTATTTGTGAATATTATTTGGACACTTAGGCTATTTAAAAATGTTAATAATTTATTAAGAAATAGATAGATGTTTAGATCTAGTAATTGAAGTTTGAAATTTGCTCCAATTGGGTAACTAACTAATTATATGCTTTAATTTCAGGTCATCCAAGTAAGATTGATTTATATTTGTTTCAGAATGCTTCAATCTATGATAACTGAAAATTTCATTCAGTTCTCTTAATTTTAAAGAAAGTTATGGGCTTTTTACTGTCCACGATCACAGCTTTTTTGTTATGTCCATAGAAAATCAATAGGGAACAAGATGCTAATTTCCGAGTATGAAAATGGCCATAACCTTTTAAATACTTGAGATATGAAAGTAAATTAGGTGTCAAATTAAACTTCTTTTTATGCTTTATCTGATGGGATAAATTGCAGACGATTTTTAAAATCTCAAAATTTTGTAACATTGCTACACTTTTTTGTCTGGAAAAAGGGATATCAGTTATAGAATGGAGAACTAGAGAAAACAGAAGACACAGATAGTTGTTGACTAAGAAAGGCTTATTAGTGGCTGCAAATCTGGTTTGTGTTAATGTTGATGGGGGATGGGTGAGAACAGAAGGGGGGAAAAAAGATTTGCTGTAACACAGAAAACCATGCCTACTAGAAATCTAAGAGTGCTGGAAAACACAACTACCCGACACTAGTGCAAGTTGTGTAGGAAGGAACTGCAGATGCTGATTTACACCAAAGATAGACACAAAATACTGGAGTAACTCATCGAGTCAGGCGGCATCTCTGGAGAGAAGGAATGGGTGATGTTTCAGGTCGAGACTCTTCTTCAGAGTGAGAGTCGGCAAGGGAGAGAAAACAAATCTGAGCCATCACTGATGACCAAGGAAAGGTGAAGCCCACAATGGTCCATGGTTGACATGGAAGAGGGGACAACAAAGGGATATATGGATGTAAACATTGGAACTAGCGGGATGACTAGGGTGGGGAAAGGGCAGGGAGAGAGAGGGAATGCAGGGGTTACTTGAAAATAGCTAAATCAATATGGTGATATTAATGATTTGGACGAGGGAATTGAATGCAACATCTCCAAGTTTGCGGATGACACGAAGCTGGGGGGCAGTGTTAGCTGTGAGGAAGATGCTAGGAGGCTGCAAGATGACTTGGATAGGCTGGGTGAATAGGCAAATGCATGGCAGATGCAGTATAATGTGGATAAATGTGAGGTTATCCACTTTGGTGGCAAAAACAGGAAATAATAATAATAATAATAATAATTTTATTTATAGAGCACTTTAAAAACAAACATAGCTGCAACAAAGTGCTGTACATCACTAATCATTGACAAAAAAGTTAATACACACCAAAAATAACAATCAAAAGAAATAGTAGGAAAAGACATGTAAAATAAAGAAACATCAAAAACACCACAAACAGAAGCAAAGCCTCAGGCATGGTCAAAAGCCAGGGAGTACAAATGCGTTTTAACACTGGATTTGAAGATGGACAGTGAGGGGGCCTGTCTGATGTGCAGTGGCAGGGTGTTCCAGAGTGCCGGAGCAGCAACAGAGAAGGCTCTATCCCCTCTGAGCCTCCGACTAGACCTCGGTACCTCCAGGAGCAGCTGACCAGCTGACCTGAGGGACCGGGCAGGAGTGTATGGGTGGAGCAGCTCAGAGAGGTAAGGCGGGGCGAGCCCATTCAGAGATTTAAAAACAAATAACAGTAACTTAAAATGAACCCGAAAGTGCACCGGGAGCCAGTGTAGGGAGGCCAGAATTGGCGATATGTGCTCCCTCTTTCGAGTCCCTGTTAAAAGGCGAGCAGCAGCATTCTGAACCAACTGGAGATGAGCCAGTGAAGAACGAGCAACACCAAAATAGAGCGCGTTACAGTAATCCAGCCTAGATGTAATAAAGGCATGGATTACTGTCTCAAAATGCTGCCGCTCGAGAATGGGCTTCACCTTCGCCAGCTTCCTTAGGTGAAAGAAGCTGGACTTAACCACCGCGCATATTTGGCGATCTAATTTAAAGTCACTGTCCATCCTAAAACCCAGGTTCACAACTGTTGGCTTCACGTACCTTGACAATGGACCTAAATCAACAAATGGAGGTTCACGGCAGCCATTGGGATCAAATAAAATCACCTCTGTCTTCTTTTCATTAAATCCAAGAAAGTTTAGGGCCAACCAGGACTTAATGTCATCAAAACAAGACAGAAGCGATTTTACAGAAAAGGCATCTTCCCCCCTCAGCGGCAAATAAAGCTGGGTATCATCTGCATAACAGTGGAAGGAGATGCCATGCTTTCTAAGGATGGAACCCAGAGGAAGTATGTACAGCGAGAAAAGCAGGGGCCCCAGAATCGAACCCTGTGGAACCCCATATGACAGGGGAGCGGAAGAGGATTCAAACCCAGCAAGGCTAACACACATGGTTCTGCCCGCCAGATAGGACCTGAACCATCCCAGGGCACTGTCGCAGATGCCCACTAACTGCTGTAGCCGAGATAATAAGATATTATGGTCCACCGTATCAAAGGCGGCAGACAAGTCCAGCAGGACAAGAACCACACAATCCCCAGAATCATTAGCCAGGAGGATATCGTTAAAAACCCTTAGCAATGCTGACTCCGTGCTGTGCATGGTTTTAAATCCAGACTGGAAGATCTCCCGAATATCATGCTCCTCCAGGAATAGTTTTAGCTGAGCATAAACAACTCTCTCCAGTAATTTAGAAATAAAAGGCAATTTCGAGATGGGTCTAAAATTGGCCAGAACAGATTGATCCAGGCCAGGTTTCTTAAGTAGTGGTTGCACTACCGCATGCTTAAAACTCATGGGGACAACCCCAGAACACAAGCTGCTGTTAATAATGGTAAGAACCGACTGCCCTATACTAGAGAAAACCTCCTTAAAAAGATGTGGAGGGACCGCATCACAAGGAGAACCCGATGGCTTAATATGGGAAACCACATCCTTTAAATACGATATAGTCACAGGCTCAAACTTGTTGAATACCACCAGGCAAGGGACCGAAACAGAAGGGTCAGAGGCAGGTGCTGAAATGTTAGCCCTTAAGGAAACAACCTTATCAACAAAAAAGTGCAGGAAGTCATTACACATTTCAGTTGAAGCTTCCAGACAGACAGGCTGTGGGGCATTTAGAACAGAGTCAATGATTTCAAATAGCACACGAGGGTTGTTACACTTTGACACAATAATTTTAGACAGGTACTCTCTCTTGGCCTTTTTAACACTGTTTTGGTAGTGACGCCAACAGTCCCTGAGAATTTGAAGTGAAACCTGTAGCCTGTCCTTCCTCCACTTTCGCTCAGCTCTACGACACTCCCGTCGTGCTGCACGAGTCACTGCACTGAACCAGGGTTCAGGTTTAGCCCTCGGCTTCAACGATCTTAACGGAGCCACAGAGTCCAGTATAGTCCTGCATGAAGAATGAAACCACGAACTAATCTCCTCCGTACCAAGAGGAATGGACGCAGAGGGGGCGCAGAGCTGATCGAAAGCAGCAGAGAACTTGCCAGCAGTAAAAGGGCTAAAAGACCGACAGCGCCGAGCAGACACCACAGGCAAAATTGCTTCACAAGAGAAATTGACATCAAACAATACAGGCATATGATCTGAAAACACACTATCAGAGATTTCCAAATTCAACACAGACAAGCCATGAGAGAGAACAAGGTCCAGTGTATGTCCATGTTCGTGTGTGGGACCAGACACACACTGGACAAAATCAAAAGAGTCCACAAGGCTGAAAAAGTCCTTCACTAACGGCTTAGCAGGACAGCACACATGGATGTTAAAGTCCCCAACCAAAAGGACACGATCATAGTTGGGCACGATCCCAGCCAGAAAATCAGAGAATTCATTTACAAAGTCCTTATTATACTTGGGCGGTCGGTAGATGACCGCACAAAGCACCGGTTTGGAGCGGCCCACTTCAAATAAAGTTGCTTCGAAACTGGAGAAAGAAGATGATAGAGGGCATTGCCTGCACTTAAAGTTATTTTTATAAACAGCCGCTGTTCCTCCTCCACGGCCCGATATCCGCGGTGAGTTGAAATAAGAGCAGCCAGCCGGTAATAGCTCAACAAGAGCGCTGCACTCACCTGGACCCATCCAAGTCTCAGTCACACAGAGGAAATCCAGTCCACGTGAGCAGAAGAAATCCCTCAGTATAAAAGTCTTGTTTGCCAGGGATCTGGCGTTCACTAAACCAATCCTGGAGGGGGATGGACTCACCAGATCAGCTGATCGCTGAGCCCGGTGCAGAGTCCTCAGGTTCCGGGGATTCACCCCGCGGTGGCGGGGCCGAGGAGAGCATGGGAGGCGTGGCCCGTCTCGCCGCAGCTCCTGAGCATAGGAAGGGGTGGGGGCGAAGGGACCCACCCGGAAGAGTTGGTGTACCAGGTGACCTCCTTCGTTCCTCCTACCGAGACGGTGAGCCAAGTCAGTTCTCCGTGCTGCAGCAGGTGGACAGTGCTCCCGATCGTTGGGGAGGAGATTGTCCGTAGTAAGTAGACTATTATCTGAATGGTGGCCGATTAGGAAAAGGGGAGATGCAATGAGACCTGGGTATCATGGTATACCAGTCATTGAAAGTAGGCATGCAGGTGCAACAGGCAGTGAAGAAAGTGAATGGTGTATGTTAGCATTCATAGCAAAAGGATTTAAGTATAGGAGCAGGGAGATTCTACTGCAGTTGTACAGGGTCTTGGTGGAGACCATGCCTGGAGTATTGCGTACAGTTTTGGTCTCCTAATCTGAGGAAGGACATTATTGCCATAGAGGGAGCACAGAGAAGGTTTACCAGACTGATTCCTGGGATGTCAGGACTTTCATATGAAGAAAGACTGGATAGACTCGGCTTGTACTCGCTAGAATTTAGAAGATTGAGGGGGGATCTTATAGAAACTTACAAAATTCTTAAGGGGTTGGACAGGCTAGATGGAATTTTGTTCCCGATGTTGGCTAGAGGAAGATTGTTCCCGATGTTGGGGAAGTCCAGAACAAGGGGTCACAGTTTAAGGATAAAAGGGAAATCTTTTAGGACTGAGATGAGAAAAACATTTTTTACACAGAGAGTGGCGAGTCTCTGAAATTCTCTGCCACAGAGGGTAGTTGAGGCCAGTTCATTGGCTATATTTTAGAGGGAGTTAGATGTAGCTCTTGTGGCTAAAGGGATCAGGGGGTATGGAGAGAAGGCAGGTACGGGATACGGAATTGGATGATCAGCCATGATCATATTGAATGGCGGTGCAGGCTCGAAGGGCCGAATGGCCTACTCCTGTACCTATTTTCTATGTTTCTATGTAATATTCATACCACTGCGCTGTAAGCTGCCCAAGCGAAGTATGAGGTGCTGTTCCTCCAATTTGTGTGTGGCTTCACTCTGAGAGTGGAGGAGGCCCAGGACACAAAGGTCAATAAAGGAATGGGAAGTGGAGTTAAAAAGTTTAACAACCGGGAAATCACGTAGGCCAAGGCGCACAGAGCAGTGTTCAGTGAAACAAGCGCCCAGTCTGCGCTTGGTCTCGCCGGTATATACGAGTGCACCGAGAACTGATACAGTGGATGAGGTGCCAGTTAACCTCTGCCTCACCTGCAAGGACTTTTGCTTCTTAATTTACCTGAACAGCATTACAGAGCCTCCTTTGTTCAAATTGGTAGCAAAGTTTAATTTTAATTTCTCATTTGATTAATTGAAAGATACAGCATGGTAACAGGCCCTTCTGCCCACTTAGACTACACCATCCATTGATTGCCTGTGCTCACCAGCTCAATGTTACCCTATTTTCTCACCCATTCCCAACCTACAATTACAGAGTCGAATTAACCTACAAGCTCGCCCGTCTTTGGCAAATGGGAGGGAACTGGAGCATATGGAAGACACCTACATTGTTACAGGGAGAACATACAAACTCCCCACAGAGGGCAGCCGAGGTCAGGACCAAACCCAGGACTCTGGAGCTGTGAGGCAGCAGCTCTACCAGAGGCGCCACTGTGCTGCTCCTAAAAGCTCAAGTTTCAAAATTCTTTGTTTCAATATGAGATAGCAAACTGAAGAATTCTCAGCATCATTAGAACTGTATATCCTTCACCCTGCCCCTCTAATAACTTCTGCTCTCCCCTCATTGCACCAATTAAATTAACAATAGTTACCTTGAGGATGCATTCAAAGTGAATTTGCAAAAGGTTCAGAATATGTCATGGAAATAATCAGAGATAGGACTATTTCAGATGTACCATTATGTAATGAAACAATATTAATTAATGAAACATGGTAATTAAACTTCAAGGAAGATTGATCACAAAATTATGAAATTTACATTTAGATTAAAAGCAAGAAACTGCCACGAAAAAAAATGCCACTAAAACCAGGAACTTTAGTATGGTAAAATGTGATTACAAATAAAGACAGATGGTTAATAACCATATAACATATAACCATATAACAGCACGGAAACAGGCCATCTCGACCCTTCTAGTCCGTGCCGAACACGTATTCTCCCCAATGTTATTGGTCAGGCAGCATATGTGGAGATGGAAATAGAGCTGATATTACAGATCTAAGACATTGGTCAGACTGGAAAAGAGAAAAGGCATTCTGGCATTTCTTTATTTTAATTTTATTTTCAGCACCACGTATATTTTTTGCGAATTTCAATAATTCCTTATATTCTGTAAAGGTTGCAATGGACTAGCTCTGACATTTCAGATCAAAGATCTTTACCAGAACTGGGAAAGAGAAAAGGGATTCAAGCTTTTTCTTTGTTTTTAATTAGGTTCAACACCAGTTAAAAAAAAAATATTTGAAAGACAAGATTGGCAGTGGCAGGCATTTAAGGAGATTTTCAACATTGTCATGGGTATCTTTTCTTTTTAAGAAATAAAGTCCTGATGTGAACTTAGTTAAGATAAATTGAAAGGCAGCTGAGTGATAACATTCAAGATACCAGCAAAAATATGACTAAAGTATAGGGAAAATTTCAAAGTGAGTTAGCAATCCAGCAACATTAAAAGAGCAAAAGCCTCAGAGGGTATACGTGGAGAGATACAATTCCTCAGTTGCTGCCTCCAATGGAGGAAGGCAGAGAAATGAATAAAAACATTTCTAAATATGTTGACTGTAGAAAATAGGAGGAGGATCTCTGTAATAATAGTGGAAAATCCAGTGGTGGGAGAGGAATAGAAACATAAAAAATGGGTGCAGTAGGAGGCCATTCGGCCCTTCAAGCCAGCACCGCAATTCATTGTGATCATGGCTGATCATCCAGTCAGTAACCCATGCCTGCCTTCTCCCCATATCCCATGATTCCGTTAGCCCCAAGAGCTCTATAACTCTCTCTTAAATTCATCCAGTGAATTGACCTCCACTGCCTTCTATGGCAGGGAATTCTACAAATTCACAACTCTCTGGGTGAAAATGTTTTTTCTCTTCTCAGTTTTAAATGGCCTCCTCTTTATTCTTAGACTGTGGCCCCCTGGTTCTGGACTCCCCCAACATAGGGAATTTTTTTCCTGCAGCTAGCTTGTCCAGTGCTTTTATAATTTGATATGTTTCTATAAGATCCCCTCTCATCCTTCTAAATTCCAGTGAATTTATGATTTATCTCTCTGAATTTATCTCTATGATTAAAGAAAACAAATTTGACTGAAGGTTGGCAAGTTCCCAGGACCAGATGGCATACATACTTGCATCAACAAAAGCAGCTGCAAAGAGATGATGCACTGGTTATAAAAAAAATCCTTTAGGTTCCAGTGGACTAGAAAACCACTGATCTAACATTCCTATTAAAAAGGAGGGAAATAGAATACAAGAAACTGTAGGCTAATTAAACCAACAGCTTCATTGGGAAAATTCTGGAAATGAAGGAGCAGCAGGACATTTGTAAAATAATAATTCAAAGTAGTGCCAAGTTGGTTCCATGCAAGAAAAGTCACTTCTGACAAATGTATTCATGTTTTTTGAGCATATAATGGATGAATAAAGAGGAACTAGTCAACATATTTGCATTTCACTTTTAGTAAAAGTTCAATAACTAAATGCCCTTAGTAAATGCTATATTTTAAATGTTATTGAAAGATTATAAAAAATATTCTTTGTTCATTTACTGTCGGAAACTTTGGAAAAGGGATGATGGAAAGAAGAACTAAGTGGCAAGTCAATGACAGAGGCAAAAACTACAGAATCTTACATACAGAAAAATCTGGATATCATTGTGCGTAAAACACAAAATAGCACGCAGTACAGCGAACAATTAGGAAAGTAATGTTGGGTTTCATTGCAAAGGGGATGTATGGCTATATCTATACAGTGCATTGGTGAGACCCCGCCTGCACCATGTATAGTTCTGGCCCCATTTTAGTACGGGTATATTCGCATATATTCTTGACATGTTAGAAGTGGTGTACAGGTTTGATTGATGCAGTAAAAAAAAAAAAATCATCTTCCGGGGAATATTTGGCTGTTCTGAAAAATGAAAGGTGAACCCATTGAAAGGTAAGATTCGGAAGGGGCATGACTTGGTAGACACTGGGAGGATAATTTCCTTCATGGGGATAATCTAGAACAAATGATCATAGCTCTAAAATAACAATTGTCCTAGTTAAGGAGCAGATATTCCCTCTTTCAAACTTTTGGAATTGTCTGATCCAGAGGGAAATAAATCATTGAATATATTCAAGACGGAGATTTTTGTTCTGCAGTGGAGTCACGAGGAGACCAGAATGGGAAATCAAATTAAAAAATCAGATCAGTCTTTGTCCTATTAAATGGCAGAACACATTATTTTCTGACCTACTACTTTTATGTATTTATTGCTCTTTTCCTCACATGGTACCCATAAATCCTCCACAATGGGTTCCTCATGCCATTCACTTCTTCGTTCCTCTAAACTTTCACATGTAATTAATGCTCTTCTGCCGGATCCTATTAATCAGCAGTTTTATAATTGAAAAAGGAAGAAGTTTCTGCCTGAAAGTCAAATCCATAGCACTAAAGTACCTCTCTTCCAGTTTCTGAAAGCATGACGACAAAGTTGTCTGGGAAAACGCCTTGCTTGCCGCTTAGTTCTCCTTTCCACCATCCTTTGTCTCCTGTGTCCTACAATAAAGGAATGAAAATTAGACAAATTGCATCTTTTAATAACATTTAAAAGATAGCAGTTACCAAGAACATGTGGCCATTGAATTTTTACTATAAGCTAAAGCAAATGATACACATTAGATGATGAATCTTTCAGCTAAAATAAGTGAAACCTGAAAAGAATTTAAGAGCATCTTCATGTTTACAATCAATGACATGAAACATAGCTTTTTGCCAATTATAGTAAGTTCTTCTGCATGTGCTAGCTGAAAAAGCTGCATTGAGTCTGTGGGTGGAACACAATTCAATTTGGTTTGTGCCAGCCATGGATAAGGATACGTGTCTCCATTCATTTCAATGGGATTATAGATAATTGAAAGGTATGATAGGAAAGATTATTATTTTTTGAACATTTAAGTATTTAAGTTTTTTTTCTTGAAATGTGACTAGTCATTATTTTTTAAATCACTTATTTCAATTATTTTATCGGTTTTAAATCTCTTTCCATCAGTTTCATTTAAAAGCAGATCCAAAGGCCTTTGACAGGACAACATAGGAGTCCATGGGTAGAATTTCTGCATTCACACCCAAGGCTTTATTGCTACTTGTGGATTGTCTCATGTTCTGAGACAGCAGCAGCCGCAAAACCCACAGGTTGAATGGCCACAGGGACTCAAAGGGCCACAGAACATGCAGCTGCAGGAATATAATGGAAGATGATGGAACATTATCTAATGCAATTACACAGCAGTTTTATGGGTAACAGTCTGAAAACTACACTTCCTGATGAAGTTGGGAGGAAAGGGTACATTATCTTGAGTGTGGATGATTCTGGATTAATTTATGGGAATTAAACATTAAATTCCTTCCATTTGGCATATAAAGTCATGACAAAGTGAGATTTAAAAATCATGTTATATTGTGAATTCTTGCGTGAATGGGATCAGTTTGTTATTGGTATTTGGATACTTAGGCTATTTAAAAATTGTAGCCATTTCTTAAGAAATGGATAGATGTTTAGATCGAGTAATTGAATTGATTAGATGAATTAGATTGATTTGATGAAACTGATGAATATGAATTTTTTGTTGGGTATTTACTATTTGTTTTAGCGTTTAACTTTATCATTTCTACCTTTTCTTCTAAAACTGCAAATAATAACTTGTTTCTGTTAATGCTGTTCAGTGGGTTTTTTTCCTTTACATTTTGAACAGATGTCTCTGAAGAAGAAATGCAAAATTGCCAATTCAAATGCCCAGAAAAAGAGACTGATTTAGACAGCATTCGCAGAGATTATCCGTATTTGGACCACTCCAAATGTGATGATCTAGAGGGCATTCTTAATGGGAAAGTAGTGGGCAGAAAGGCATGTCATGCGTAATTGAAGAGCAAAAACTTGTAGTTTACAATGCCAATATTGAAAAGTTGAGGAAAAATAAGGTGTACAAAGTTGCTTATTGGTTGCAATCTGAGGAGTATGATGATGCTACTGATTATGATATGCCAATGTACCAGCTAGCAACTGACTTCTCCATAAAGACTTGGTCTTTTGCTAGAAATTGGAATTTCTTTACCTGTCTGTTACAGACTTACAGCATATAATACAATACCATTTCTGATCTTGAGAATATCACATTTTTGAATTTTCAAGGCAGTCTGGGTGTTTATTACGATTTCCGTCACAACGGTCAATTTTGTAATTAGCTTCAATTAGGTAACTAACTAATTATATGCTTTAATTTCAGGTCATTCAAGTAAGATGTTTCATATTTGTTTCAGAATGCTTCAATCTATAATAACTGAAAATTTCATTCAGTTCTCTTAATTTTTCAGAAAGTTATGGGCCTTTGACTGTCCTTGTTCACAGCTTTTGTGTTAAGTCAATGAAAACGCAATAGGGAACAAGATGCTAATTTCCGTGTATGAAAATGAGCATAACTTTTTTAATACTTAACATATGAAAGTGAATTAGGTATCAAATTAAAGTTCTTTTTATGCTTTATCTGATGGAATAAATTACAGGCTTGATTTTTAAAATCTAAAAATTTGTAACATTCCTACTTAGTTCCATCACATCAAGGTATTTGGTGTGATAGAACTCTGGCAAGTCAGTTATCCAAATTGAAGAGCCGGAAGTTGCTATTTAATAATAGCATGACCATCAACAGTACTATCTCTCTCATACAAGACAAAGATTTTTGGCATGGAGTTATTAAAAACTACCTACTTCTATTTTTTTTTTAATCCAAGAAAATACTTACCTTATTGATTAGCAGAATATGGTCACCTTCTTTAATGCTAAGTTCATCTGCATTGGTTGCTTCATATGCAAAAACTGCTTTGCAATATTCACCTACCAAAACAAATGTACAAGATAGGAGTGTTAACACAATTGTGGAAGCTTAAAGTTAAATTAATTAAAAACAAAGTTCAATTTTTTAAGCGTTTTAAGTTTTAAAAAACTAATCAAAGTCAAATGTATGCATGTAACAGAGGGAGTGCAACACATGTTCACTCAATTGGTTCTTGTGGTGGGGGAACAGAGGACGAAGGGACAGTGACATGAGGAAAGATCGAGCAGTCAACCCACACATTTATTAAACAACGTTTTGTAGGTGCTAAATGGTGCTTCTGTTTCTTATTTAAAGATGTTTGGTCCCACAATGAAAGGGATACAGGTGATAAATTTATCAATTCAAGGTCAATGTAAAACAGTCATGGAATGAACTATTCATATTTCTTTGTTCCGTGCTTCAGAAATATTTACTATTAGTTAACTTTTGAGCAATTAAGAGGACAAATTAAGCCAATATTTCTGTCCACTATGTTCTACAGTTTTCACAATGGCACAGTGTTAGAGATGCTGCCGTACAGGGCAAGAGACCCAGATTAGATCCTGAATACGGATGCTGTCTGCATGGAGTTTGTACATTCTCCCGTGACCGCGTGGGTTTTCTCCAGGTGCCCCGACTTCCTCACACATTCCAAAGACGTACAGGTTTGTAGGTTGGAATTGGAGATGCTGGTTTAACCAAAGATAGACGCAAAATGCTGGAGTAACTCAGCGGGACAGGCAGCATCTCCGGAGAGAAGGAATGAGTGACATTCTTCAGACTTACAAACCATCTAAAGAAAGGTCTCGACCCGAACGTTATCCATTCCTTTTCTCCAGAGATGCTGCCTGAGTTATTCCAGCATTTTGTGTCTATCTCAGTTTTGTAGGTTAGTTGGCTTTGGTAAAATCGTAAATGGTCCCTAAACGTAGCATAGTGCTAGTGTACAGAGTGATCACTCGTTAGGTCAGACTCGATGGGCCAAAGGGTCTGTTTCCATGCTGTATCTAAAGTGTTGATTGATTAACCTTCTGCTAAGTTATATGTGCACTCCTTTCGCAGAGCTATCCCAAAATCATAATATTTTATGATTAGTTTTTTGAGTGATGGGCCAGACCAACATGCACATGCCAACATTATTACGAACCATTGATCAACTCCAACCACAGGAGCAGCAAATATAACATTGTTGTTAAATATTCTTCCATTGACATTATCTGAAGCTAGCTGGTTTAATCTGAACTGTAAGAAAATCAAGAAACACTTAAAACGCACAGATTTAAGATAGATTTAGAATATGAATTTATCTTTCTCTATGTGTAACATTTTTACAAGACTCCACGTGGAAATGAACTGAACCTAAACTTAATTATTAGGAACATTACGTTGATAAACATCAAGTTAATGATCCTTGGTATTTATTATGGTCCTCTTATCTTCACCGATAGGATAGAAGAGCAGCTACTCAGGACAAGGAATAAGAAAATAAAGATATCATATTTTTTTAGACACATCCTTTAACATATCTTTTAAAGTATAACATTAACCTGTTATTACATTAGCATTTGAATTGAACCTTACAAATCTTTATTTTTTTGGCTTACCATCCTCAAACATCCCTTGCCAAGTGTTCATGGATTATCATTATATAATCTTCATTTCTAATATATTGGCCTGCAGGTTTTTTTTATATTTAATAATTTTGCAGGATCTGGGCATAGCTGGCAAAGTCAGCATTTGTTGTCCCAAATTGTCTCCAATCTAGCTGGATGATCCTCCTCCATGTGCATCATCTGCCATTTCCATGTTGTCCTGGATCACATAGTACATAATTTTCTATATTTGTTCCAATAACACTCTGTTCCACCTCACTGTCACATCTCTCATCCCTTCTACTCATCATTAATTGTCAGACTGTTCACCTGAAATGTTATCACAGCACTTTCTGCAAGCATCTCATGACTTCTCACAACAGTAAAAACTCAAAGATCAGAGAAAAGGACAATCAGTACAGACTTTGCCAGCAATGCTCAAATCTTGCAAAATGTGTTGCTGAATACTAAAGATTCTAAATTCTGACAATAACAATATTTACATAAAGTTGCTTTTTATACCCATCAAGGCTACCTAAAAATCAACTTCTTGGACCTGGATGTATGTTCTTCAATTCAGAGAAAAATGAAAGAAAAACAACCACCACCAACTTTCATCAGAAAAATAGTCAATTTTACTACTACCCCTCTTTTGCCTAATCTATAACAATTCGCGTTAATCAATTTCTCAGTTTTAAAATTCAAACGCGAAAAATATACTGAAATAATTTTACGAAGGGAAAGAAAAGCAACTTGCGTCTCCATCTGTTACCACTGATGAATTTAAGGATATCTTGATAGCACCATCCCAGGTACATTGCATCATGCACTATCACAGTAAATGACAATCAATTTGCCATAACAATACTCCCCCACATTGAACTTTCCCTCTTTATTGGAAATCAAAGATTGATTTAATTAAATAATTAACAAGATGCAAAATCCAAATTTATGAAAGGAAATTCAAAGAGAGATTTTTATTACAAAAATGAATTGGAAAACATCATGCCAAAGCTTCATTTTATGAAAAGCTATTCCTACACAGACTACAAAGTTGATAAAACAGTCCAATAACAATTGAAAAAACTCAGCAGCAAAATATCAATTGACCACAGCAAACCAACAAGATGAAAATTAAACTTCACTTCTTAATATTTCAAAACTATGGGACAAGGAGTGACGTGTACTACTTTCTGTTTAAGAAGGAACTGCAGATGTTGGAAAAATCAAAAGTAGACAAAAAATGCTGGAGAAACTCTGAGGGTGAGACAGCATTGGGTCGAGACCCTTCTTCAGACTGATGTGGGGAGGGGCGGGTATGGCGGGAAAAAGAAAGTAAGTAGGAGGAGACAGTAGGACTGTGGGAGAACTGAGAAGGGGGAGGGGAAGGAGGGAGAAAGCAAGGGCTATCTAAAATTAAAGAAGTCAATGTTCATACCTCTGGGGTGCAGACTACCCAAGCGAAATATGAGGTGCCGTTCCTCCAATTTGCGCTGGGCTCACCCTGACAGGTCAGATTGGGAATAGGAGGGTGAGTTGACGTGCTGGGCCACTGGGAGCTCAGGTTGGTTAAGACGGACTGAGCAGAGGTGTTCAGCTAAACGATCGCTGAGCCTGCGCTTGGTCCCGCCGATATAGAGGAGTTGACACCTGGAGCAGCGGATGCAGTAGATGAGGTTGGAGGAGGTGCAGGTGAACCTCTGCCTCACCTGGAAAGTGATTAAGTCCTTGGATGGAGTGGAGCAGGGAGGTAAAGGGAAAGATGTCGCATCTCCTGCGTTTGCAAGGTAAAGTAGCTGTGGAGAGCGTGGTTTGGGTGGGAAGTGACGAATTGACCAGGGAGTTGTGGAGGGAACAGTCTCTGTGGAAAGCAGAAAGGGGAGGAGATAGGAAGATGTGGCCAGTAGTGGGATCCTATTGGAGGTGGCAAAACTACTTTCAGGATTCCTCTTCCACATCACATTTGCTGCAATGGATTCCACACTTTCTTAAATTGAATAGGGTCAAACTTGGATGTTTTTTTTCCCTCAAGTCTGCACATTGCTTGCAATGTCATATCTGGTTAGAACAACAGGGACAGTAATCAGGACAACCAAAATACATTAGTTAGATCACATCTCAATTTACTCTGCACATTATGACTACAAATTTCCTTATTTGCACCCCAGAATTAATATTTGAGAAGATATTTAACGATTTTGATCTAGCTGCACCAATTGGATTGTAGGTAGCCGATATTAAGTTTGCCAGAGCTTTTTATTCAACAACTGAATTGTATCTGCACATGTGCTGCTCAGCCGTGCAATTCCTCCAGAGGGCAGTAGAACCACATTGATGTATAAAGCAGAAATAAATTGTGAAAACAATTTAACTGATCAGCCAATGAGAGATTGTTTGTACGTCAATAAACTACACAATATACATTTTAGAATTCATATTTCTTGACTTTATAGATATTGCAATTTTTAATTGCCAACTGATACTTCTTGTGAATTTTTCAAACAGCTGAGTTTGCTACTTATTCACCACCATCAAGTTTGAACCATTAGGATCAAAATTAATTTGGAAATAGCTGATGCTGTTAGTGTTTTTGAACAATACCTTTGTGTTTATTTTCTGCTTCACTTTTCAGAGCCTCTGCATTAGATGCCGGGATGGATTGCTGCAAAGTACATAAAATTACATGCAATTAATGATTGTGTGTAAATCAAAATAGCTACATTTGCATTATAGTCAATATTTTGAGAGTAGCTCCATTATCATTCAACACACAAGGTCTTCCGTCAATGAAATTGGCTCAGTGACTACATATTCCTGGAATTTTCAATTAAGTTAGACTATTTACTCATTTACTTTCCCTGGTAAGATTCAAGAATTAAAATTTAACAACATTTTTGAACTGATTACTTATCAACAACTGACATGTATGAAGAAGGGTCTCGACCCGAAACGTCGCCTATTCCTTCTCTCCATAGATGCTGCCTCACCCACTGAGTTCTCCAGCATTTTTGTCTATTATCAACAACTGACATGACATGACTGTTTACAGCAGCACAAAATCTCTGCCCAACATAAAGTCAATCAAAAGGTTGTTTAGCAATTGTCACTATGTCACAATGTAGATAGCATTTGTACACAGCATATTTTTACATGCTGATTTGCTGAATGCACAATTTAGTTATGATGCTAACTTTCAATCACAATGATCTTCACTGTACTCCTTCATTGGAATTTCCCTCAGCAAGGAGACTGATGCCAGATGCTGATAGCAGAAAGAACAGTTAAAACAACCATATGTAATCCTATGAGTGATCACTTCATTTTAGAGAGCAAAAACCAAAAGGTAGGCTTAATCACAACTGGCTTTGGCATGAGGAACTCTAAACAGCAGACCTTTGGCATTTCCACTTAATTTATGATAATGGCATTGGCAAGTTAAATAAATGGCAATCAAACGATCACGTGCAATCTCATAATGAAGAGACAGAATACATTATTATTTAGAAGGAAATTTATTTGTTCGCATCTGCAGTCATCGATCTGTCAATTGATAATGTAGTCAGTCAAAGCACAAAACACCACGCTGTCAGTTTGCTCCAACTTAGCTGGTCCCATTTGCTTGTAAATAAAAAAAAAAAGACACAAAGTGCTGGAGTAACTCAGCGGGCCAGGTAGCATCTATAGATAACACGGATAAGTGATATTTCGGGCCGGGATGCTTCTTCAGAGGGTCCCGACCCAAAACATCACCTATCCATGTTCTCTAGATTTGCTGCCTGATCTGCTGAGTTACTCCAGCATTATGCGTCTTTTTTTGCAAATCAGTATCAGCAGTTTGTTTCCCCATTTGCCTGTGCCTGACCCATAACCCGCTAAACCTTTTCTATCCATATATCTAACCAAATGTTTTTTAATGTGGTTATTATACCTGCTTCGAGTACTGTATCTGTAAAATACTTCATAAATAAATAAGTCAGCCAATTTGCAAGTTGCAAAGTTACATGATTAACAACATGCAAATAACTTAAATCTTTAATAAGTCATGCAAAATGATTGTTGTAGATAACAGAAAAAATACTTGGGGCCCACCTTTTCTGATTTTTTATCCTCCAATTCCGAATTAGGCAATCGTGATTTTAGCTTTACAGATCCTTCCTTAAATATATCTCCAAATCCCAAACCGCGAATTTTCTTTGGCTGGGATGCTGCGCCTGTTCCTGCTGTGCACTCGTTTCCTGTAATGTCTAACGGTGATGTTGGTGATAATGGTCCCACCCCGATCGAATCCTTGACAGTCATGTCTATAGTAATCAGAAACAAATCTGTTCACACCGTCAATGCTATTAACAAATTGTGCTTCAAATACTCAATACACAGAAAATAATCCGTCAACAAATCAATTCACAAGGCTCATAACCGCACTTTATTATAAATCATACAACTCCATATCTTCATAGGTTCAGAATTCTGCAAGCTGAGATACTCTTCGCACAAGAGGATTGTACAAATGACAAGGCTCAAGAAAGCCAACATTCCTTTGAGGTGCTTGCTTCTCCCTCAGAATAGCACAGCCTGGCAGTGCACTTTCTCCATTGTCAGCAGAAATGACGAGAAAATAAAGCATCAGGCTGGTGGGATGGTAGTCATGAATTATCATCTTAAGTAATCCTTGTTTTAAGAATAAAGACAATTGGACATTAGACAACCTTCAGTTTTAGCAAATTCCTTGAAGTTGAATGACCAGGAAATCCACCAAACAAAATTCATTGCAAATAATCTATGGATGATTGCTTGGGCAAGTCTTTCCATGTCTAAACTTTCTAAAAACATGAAGTCATCTTGTCTGAACAATCCCAACTCTGGTAAATACAACAAGAAATGTAGAATATGACCATTGGGCAGCATTGAGCTTGGCCAAACTTCTCCATTCACACACGTTAGCATTTTGTTAAGACAGAAGGAATGACAGGTACATGGAAGGAAGCTGGCAAGAATCCCTGGAAACATACACACAGAAGAATCACCACATTCATACAGAGAACATAACAAGCACAAGAAAAGGCCCTTCAGCCCACAATGCCGTGCCGAACATCATGCCGAGGCCAATTCTAATCTGCCATATTTAGCACTTCGTTCAATTGCATTTATGAAAAATGAAAAAAATTAAGAATTCAAAACGGGTCATAATAAGAAAATTCATTTAGCTTTGGTATATCCAATGTTGATCTGTTTGGGTAAATGTAGAGGGGGGGGGGGGGAATGGTTGAATATCTGGGTCAGAACTCGTACCCTTCCATTGAAGAGTCCAAAAAGCAAAAACCAAGAGCCGCGCGGAAGCGGTGATGCAAAGACCGCTCCAGGAGCTCTTCAACCCCGCAAAATATCTCGGGCGGGGGATATATCGCCGCTTGCGAGAGCCCTGAAAATTATTATCCCTCCAGAATTCTGATTGCTTGGCTCCCGGTGCCGCCGTCTCACAAACCTGCCGAATATGAAGAAAATATTCTGGTCATTCAGGCAGCAGCAGCAGCACGCAGCGCTCCTATTTGACGTTTAATGATTCCTTCTCTCGGCCAGATGTCCCAGCAATTCTCTGTAATTTCAGTCGTTCCAACATTTGCAGTTTTTCTCAAACCTTTACCTGGCTCACTTAACTCCTCGTTGCGGCCCTTCTCCATCGTCATTCTGATCGATCAGTTCCTTTACAAAATTGCATGGAAATAATCCAGTTTTCTCACTCAAGGCTCCCTTCCACCAGCCTTCTTCTACCTAGAAGATAAAAATCAAATTAAAACTTATAAATCGGGATTAGCAAGTGCAAGATGTCTGGTGTGGCATTGGTTTCGCAGCGGTATAGTTGCTGACCAGCATTTGCAGCAACCCACCGGTTGGTCCGTGCTGTCGGTACTGTTTGGAAGGAAGCTGGCAAGAATCCCTGGAAACATACACACAGAAGAATCACCACATTCATACAGAAAACATAACAAGCACAAGAAAAGGCCTTTCAGCCCACAATGCCGTGCCGAACATCATGCCGAGGCCAATTCTAATCTGCCATATTTAGCACTTCATTCAATTACATTTATGAAAAATGAAAATAATTAAGAATTCAAAACAGGTCATAATAAGAAAATTAATTTAGCTGTAGGTATACAACACCAATGCATTGTCAAATTTGGTGATGACAGGGGGGTGGGGACTTATTTCAATAGGGAGTCGAACTCTTACCCTACATTGAAGAAAACAAAAAGTTGACAACTCAAGTGTTCCAAAACAAGTCTTGGCTGCAAAGACACCATTTAAAAAAAAATGTAAATCATTACAATTTCAGGGGGCATTTGATCCGTACTATCGGCCCCCTACAGAATAATTCCAGAAATTATTATTCCTTAAAGAATTCTGATTGCTTGCTAAAAAAAGTTTCACCCAAAATGACGGACAACACGACAGCGGTCATCATTCAGCTCATTCAGCGGCTGCACTTCCTGACTACGAGAGAAGCATTACCTGGACGTTTACTGCTGCTGACCTTCTACCTCTCACCACAGATGTCACAGCAATTCTGCATTACAGCATTTCCAACATTTGCAGTTTGGCACAGGGAACCTTACCTGGCTCACCTTACAGCACCTCATTGGCTGCCCTCTCCATCGTCATTCTGATCGATCCAGCTGCCTTTACAAAATTGCAAAGAAATAATCAAAGACAGCTTTTCCTGCACTCACTGTCCCTTCCTGCAGCCCTCTTCTACCTATAAGTGCATAAAAATCAAATTAAAACTTATAAATCGGGATTAGCAAGTGCAAGATGTCTGGTGTGGCATTGGTTTCGCAGCGGTATAGTTGCTGCCTTACAGCATTTGCCCAACACGGACTGGGTTCGATCTGTATGTATGGGTATATGTTTGTAGCAGCCGCAGAATTTGTACGTTCTCCTCGTCCCCCCCCCCCCATCTCCCTCAGTTTTTTTTTTTTTCTGTTCCACACTCCAAAGCGTACAGGTATGTAGGTTCTGAGTACGAGCAGCTGAATGTGTAAACTGTACATGTATAGTGACAATGTGGCATATCTATCTTAATGTGCAGGGGTCGCTGGTCAGAGCGGACTCGGTGGGCCGAAGGGTCTGTTTCCGCGCTGTATCTTTAAAACTAGATCTGTATTGCAGGTTACCTCCCAGGTACATACAAACCAGGAGAAATTGTACCAGAGTAGCATTAAATATGATTGCTCTGACCACATCGAGCACCATGTAATGAACCAGTCTGTAATCTTTCAAAAATTATTTAACAAGGTGTTTTAATTATTTAACAAGGTGTAAAATATAGTAAATGCTGAAAGTCAGAAATAGTATGTTTGGTCATGTTCAGCTGAGCAGCTACAGCTTCCTTGCAGAGAAACAAACTTAACATTTCAGGCAAATTCCCTTCCTTAAGAGTTAAAAATATAAGTCAGTGGTAACATGAACCCAACTGCTCTTCAGCAACAACATTTCTCAGCCAATCCTTGCGGCAGACTGACTCACATTCTTGCTGGCAACTTATGGCCAATACGAAAATGCCACATCACCAGTTCCCATAGCAGAAATGCACCAATAAAACAGTTCACAATGCAGCTGGCTCTAGCAGTACAATGAAAAGTTCCATCTTAGCTCCAAATAAAAATTGCCGTGCACAAATACGAAGCTCACGCTTACCAAAATAAATGATCATCATAATCTCTCTTAAGCCTTACTATTGTTCTTACCACTCCATTTCCTTTTGTTCCCAAGTCAAAGCATATATATAGCAATGCAAAAATGTGATTTGATCCACCTCTATGCATAATGCAATATTTCAGCACAGTATGCGCTCCTAAAAGACCAATATAATTTTTCCCCAACTGTCCCCAAAACGATTGCATCAGTATTGATGGTAGACAAAAAAGCTGGAGAAACTCAGCGGGAGAGGCAGCATCTATGGAGCGAAGGAAATAGGTGACGTTTTGGGTCCAGACAATTAGTATTGAGATTATTTTAAACTACGAGCAACCCCAAAAAAGCTCAATTTCACCAAATTTAAATTTAATTGCATAATTTGTTCACGGGTAGTTACCAAGGTGGCAACTACGAATCTGAACAAAGTAGACAAAGTTCATTGAGGTAGCGTCGCATTGGTGCGTTGAGGCTGATGTGAAGAATCTGGTTGGCTAAAGTTAGTTTCACACTTGCCAGCTGTCTGTCATGTTTCTCCTCTTCATCATGCCAAACTAGTTGCTAGCAACAATGCTTGAAGGAGAGCCAAAGTGAGTGGGCTTCCCTCCTTCAGTGCATGTTCTCTCCTACAGCAAATTCACTGTTGCATCGAACATGGTAGCAGATGAAAACCAATACTTTCACAAAAACAGTATGACATTCAACTTACAAGATCTACCATTTTCACTGCTTTGGGAAAATAAACCCGTTGGCTTTTGGGTACCTTGGGAAGGAGGGCCGAGGGGAGTAATTCCTGACCATAAAAATTCTGAGTTGAATCCAAAGGCAAATTAGTACCTAACTAGGTCATCTTACAGCATTCCTCCAGCACCCAACAATGCTCTGTATTGCCTGGGGCACAATTGACAAGGCAGAGGGGAGCTCTGATATTTGACTGCTCCAGGATCTCAATAAACTCCACTCTCTCCAAGTGGTGTTAACATGTCATGGGATACTGCATTTAACAGTGATAACCCAACTTGTCAGGCATTGCGAATAGAAGCCACAGCTGAGGGTGACCAAGCAGTTGAGTTGCTGCCTTAAACCCCTGTCCAACAGTACGAGTTCATTTCAAGAGTTCTCCCGAGTTTGCCCCGTCGAACTCGGAGATTTATGGTAATGGCCACTCATCGGTACTCGCGGCTCTCGTGGACATTTTTCATCATGTTGAAAAATCTTCACGAGTCTTCCCGTGCTTACCTGCCATTAGCGAGTCTTCCAAAATACCTGCCGTTAGCCCTAAGAGACGTTCCTGAGTTCCAATGTACCCGCTACATTCATTCTCCGTGCTTACCATGAGTTAGATTTTTTTTTTTAAACTCGGGAGAGCTCTTGGAATGAACTCGCACCGTGGGACAGGGCTATAACAGAGCCAGAGACCCAGGTTCAATCCTGACTACGCGTGCCATCTGTGCAGAGTTCGTATGTTCTCCCCGTGAAGTAAAAAATTATAAAATTGTCCCCAGGATGTAGGATAGTGTTGGGTGCGAGGATCGCTGGTTGGCGCAGACTCGATGGGCTAAAGGGCCTGTTTCCACGCTGTATCTGTAAACTAACCTAAACTACCTTCACCAGAGACACCACTGCACTCCAGAGTCTGCTATCGCCACCTTGATGACAGTCTCCAACCAGCAGGAAGCTGCCTCAATACAGTCCACCAGCTTCATTGTCTGCTGGGCACAGGAGATTTTGCTCAACAAGTGAACTGAATTAATTGCACCAAGCACAGAAGTGTAATAGAAAAATATGTTATTCTGCCGAGTCAATCAATCTGGGCACAAATGTATTGATCTCTGCTGAAGGGTTAAGAAGCAATACATGATCGGCAAGTTTGCTACACTGAGTAAGTCACTCCACTCTCTGAAAAACATTGATTAACCATGCCTCTCAACACAAAAAGGGACCACTTGGCTCATGAACAAGTATATTCCCAACACTGCTCTAGAAAAGAGATGAACAATTAGTTCCTGAAAGAGCAAAATATTCCATTATCAAAATTATGAACAAAACCCATTTATTCTATTATTTTCTGAACAAAACAAATCATAAGGTGGCCTGAACACATTTCATTCAAGATATTATGAAGGTGCAACTTTCTTAACAGTATTTGCAACAACTGAAATAGAACAAAGAATTTCATTTGAATTTGAATTTATTTATTTGCCACACAACCAGGGTCGGTGGAATTTTGGGTTGTCAGCAGCAATACAATAATAAAGAACACACAACCACAATAAAAATGTAACACAAACATCCACCACAGCATTCATCACTGTGGTGGAAGGCACAAAAATTTGGCCAGTCCTCCTCCATTTCCCCCCCGTGGACAGGACCAGAGTCCAGAGTCCAGTCCAGGATCGGCTCTTCCTCACCGGAGACCGCGGCTTTAAGTTGGTGTAGGCCGCAGGCCGGCGGTCGAGATTTAAAGTCTCCGCCGCAGCCAGAAGCACCGTAGACTGCAGGGCCGGCGGTCTAAGCTCCCCTCCAGGGGTGATGTTAAGTTCACGCCGGGCCTGCGGTAGAAGTTGGCCGTGGGCCGGCAGTGGTGGCTTCTTCTTCCCTCCCCCCCGGGTCCCCCACGAGGGATCCCGGGCTGTAGACGGCGCGCCAGCTGGAACTCTGCAGATCGCGGCTTCAGGCTGCCGGCTGCCACGGGCTTGCGAAACCGAGCACTCCTCTCCGGCGAGCCCCAGCGAGGGCTCACCCGCTCCACGCTGAGAGTCCACGCTGCGCCCGCCGCTGAAGTCCCGGGCGCGTCTCCGTAGAAAGGCCGCGCCGATCCTTGATGTTAGGCCACGGGGGAGGCGACCTGGAAAAAGTTGCCTCTCCATGGAGGAGGCGACCGAAGCGGTTTCCCCCTTACCCCCCCCCACAAGACACACCGAGGAACATCAAAAACATACTTTAAAACATACTAAAAATTTTTAAAAAGTTGAAAAAACTAACGCGCTGCTGACATGGCTGCTGCCAGAGCAGCGCCCCCTACTTGTCAGTGCATTCAGAAAGTATTCAGCCCCCTTCACTTTTTCCACATTTTGTTATGTTACAGCCTTATTTTGCAGCACAGTGGCCTCCGTCATTCTTAAATGGAAGAACTTTGGAACAACCAGGACTCTTCATACAGCTGGCCGCCAGGCCAAACTGAGCAATCAGGGGTGAAGGGCCTTAGTCAGGGAGGTGACCAAGAACCCGATGGTCACTCTGACAGACCTCCAGAGTTCCTCTGTGGTGATGGGAGAACCTTCCAGAAGGAGAACTATATCTACAGCACTCGACCAATCAGGCCTTTATGGTAGAGTGGAATCAGAGTGGAGCCAGACTGAAGCCACTCCTCAGTAAAAGTCACATGACAGCCTGCTTGGAGTTTGCCAAAAGGCACGTAAACGACTCTCAGACCATGAGAAACAAGATTCTCAGATCTGATGAAACTAAATTTAAATTCTTTGGCCTGAATGCCAACCATTACGTCTGGAGGAAACCAGGCACCGCTCATCACCTGGCCAGTACCATACCCACGGTGAAGCATGGTGGTGGCAGCATAATGCTGTGGGGATGTTTTTTAGTGGCAGGAACTGGGAGACTAGTCAGGATCGAGGGAAAGATGAACGGAGCAAAGCACAGAGAGATCCTTGATGAAAACCTGTTCCTGAGCGTTCTGGACCTCAGACTGTGGGCGGAGTTCGCCTTCCAACAGGACCATGAAGAACACAGCCAAGACAATGCAGGAGTGGCTTCGTGACAAGTCTGTGAATGTCCTTGAGTGGCCCAGCCAGAGCCCGGACTTGAACCCAATCGAACATCTCTGGAGGGGCCGGAAAATAGCTGTGCATCGACGCTCCCCATCCAACCTGACAGAGCTTGAGAGGATCTGCAGAGAATAGGAGAAATTACCCAAATACAGGTGTGCCAAGCTTGTAGCATCATACCCATGTAATCGCTGCCAAAGGTGCCTCAACAAAGTACTGAGTAAAGGGTCTGAATACTTATGTAAATGTGATATTTCAGTTATTTCTTTTTAATTACCTTGCAAATATTTCTAAACACCTGTTTTCACTTTTTTTATCATGGGGCACTGTGTGTATGATGATAAAAACAATGAATTTAATCAATTTTAGAATAAGGCTGTAACGTATCAAAATGTGGAAAAGTGAAGGGGTCTGAATACGTTCAGAATGCACTGTATATGACAAATAAGCCATTCACATCTGATACAATACAATACAAATTTATTGTCATTTGAGCCCCAGTGAGACTCAAACGAAATTCCGTTTCCACAGCCATACAAACAATGTCCTACAGACATACACACAATTAAATTCACACAAACATCCATCACAGTGAACCCACTGTGATGGAAGGCACTTTCTCTCCCCTGCTCTCAATTTCTCTCCCGATGTCCAAGCCCCAGGCGGGTCATGATAAGTCCCACGGCCATTTTAGGCCGCTCGGGGCAATTTACGGCCCCGCTCCCGGTCTGAAAATACAAGGTTGGAACCCCCACGGGCGATGGTGAGTCCCACGGCCATGAAGCCGCGCCAGGTGATGTATGGTCCCGGTCCGGGTCATTCCAACCCCGCGACACGGGCTGGTGAAGTCGCGTTGCGGGAGCTCCGGGAAGCGGGCTCTCCCCCCGGACCCGCGAGCTCGCGATGTCCCAGTTCAACGGACCTGCGGCTGCGTTGCTGGAGCCTCCGAGCCCCAGGAGTCGAGTCGCAGCAGCGAGTCACCACCGCTCCCCACGCTCCGAGGCCGGCCAGCCCCACGATGGTGAGTAGTCCGCAGCTCCGCAGTCTCCCGAGCCCCCGGGTCGTTCAGGTTGGAGACCGCTCCACGGTGCTAGGCCCCAACGACAACAGAGACCCGACAGTGGAAAAGGTCGGGTCTCCCAGACAGGGAAGAGATTTTAAAAAGTTCCCCCCCCCCCCCCGCCCCCCACATGTACACATTGATAGCGTACCTACAGTGCCCTGCATAATGTTTGGGACAATTACCCATCTTTCCTAAAAGACGAAATAGCGGCACATTTGGATAACAGTAACAGGGGAAAATTAGTGCACATGGTATTGGGCGTAGAGTGCGGACATGGATAGAAAATTGGTTGGCAGACAGGAAATAAAGAGTAGGGATTAATGGGTCCCTTTCAGAATGGCAGGCGGTGACTAATGGGGTACCGCAAGGCTCGGTGCTGGGACCGCAGCTATTTACAATATACATCAATGATTTAGATGAAGGGATTCGAAGTAACATTAGCACATTTGCAGATGACACAAAGCTGGGTGGCAGTGTGAACTATGAGGAGGATGCTATGAGAATGCAGGGTGACTTGGACAGGTTGGGTGAGTGGGCAGATGCATAGCAGATGTAGTTTAATGTGGATAAATGTGAGGTTATCCACTATGGTAGCAAAAACAGGTAGGCAAATTACTATCTAAATGGTGTCAAGCTGGGAAAAGGGAAAGTACAATGGGATCTGGGGGCCTTGTACATCAGTCTATGAAAGTAAGCATGCAGGTACAGCAGTCAGTGAAGAAAGCAAATGGCATGTTGGCCTTTATAACAAGAGGAGTTGAGTATTAGAGCAAAGATGTCCTTCTGCAGTTGTATAGGGCCCTAGTGAGACCACACCTGGAGTATTGTGTGCAGTTTTGGTCCCCTAATTTGAGAAAGGACATTCTTGCTATTGAGGGAGTGCAGCGTAGGTTTACAAGCTTAATTCCTGGGATGATGGGATTGTCATATGCTGAGAGAATGGAGCAGCTGGGCTTGTACACTCTGGAGTTTAGAATGATGAGAGGACATCTTATTGAAACATATAATTGTTGGGAGTCCAGAGCCAAGGGCCAAAGTTAAAGAATTTTGGGGGTAAACCATTTAGAACGGAGACGAGGAAATACTTTTTCTCACAGAGAGTTGTGAGTCTGGAATTCTCTGCCTCTCTGCCTCAGAGGGCCGTGGAGGCCGGTTCTCTGGATAATTTCAAGAGAGAGCTAGATAGGGCTCGTAAAGATAGCGGAGTCAGGGGATATGGGGAGAAGGCTGGAACGGGGTACTGATTGGGGATGATCAGCCATGATCACATTGAATGGCGGTGCTGGCTGGAAGGGCCATCTGACCTACTCCTGCACCTATTGTCTATTTATTTATTTGCCTCTGTACTCCACAATTTGAGATTTGTGATAGAAAAAAAATCGCACAGTCAGATTTTATTAAAGGGTATTATTTATACATTTTGGTTTCACCATGTGGAAATTACAGCAATTATACATAGTCCCCCCCCCAAAAAATCTCAGGACGCCATAATGTTTGGGACACCTGGTTTCACAGGTGTTTGTAATTGCTCAGCTGTGTTTAAATGCTTCCATAATGCAGGTATAAGAGAGCTCTTAGCACCTAGTCTTTCCTCCAGTCATTCCATCACCTTTGGAAACTTTTATTGCTGTTTATCAACATGAGGACCAAAGCTGTGCCAATGAAAGTCAAAGAAGTCATTATGAGACTGAGAAACAAGAATAAAACTGAGACATCAGCCAAACCTTAGGCTTACCAAAATCAACTGTTTGGAATATAATTAAGAAGAGAGCACTGGTGAGCTTACTAATCACAAAGGGACTGGCAGGCCAAGGAAGATCTCCATAGCTGATGACAGAAGAATTCTCTCTATAATAAAGAAAATCCCCAAACACCTGTCCGACAGATCAGAAACACTCTTCAGGAGTCAGGTGTGGATTTGTCAATGACCACTATCCGCAGAAGACTTCATGAACAGAAACACACTGCAAGATACAAACCACTGATTAGCCACAAAAATAGGATGGCCAGGGTACAGTTTGCCAAGAAGTACCTAAAAGAGCAACCACAGTTCTGGAAAAAGTTTTTGTGGACATATGAGACAAACATTAACTTATATCAGAGTGATGGCAAGAGCAAAGTATGGAGAGATGGAACTACCCACGATACAAAGCATCTGAGAAATACGGTGGTGGGGGTGTTATGACCTGGGCATGTATGGCTGCTAACGGTACTAGCTCACTTATCTTCATTGATGAAACAACTGCTGATGGTAGTGGCATAATGAATACTGACGTACATGGACACATCCTATCTGCTCGTTCAAACACATGCTTCAAAACTCATTGGCCGGCGGTTCATTCTACAGCAAGATGATGATCCCAAACATACTGCTAAAGCAACAAAGGAGTTTTTCAAAGCTAAAAAATTGTCAATTCTTGAGTGGCCAAGTCACGAAACCAGCTTTATCAGAGACGGCAGGCAGGATTAATGAAAGAAAGGACCATTCCGCTTATTGTAGCGGGTGGCTGTTCGTGAGGGGTGTGGGGCGAGATTAAATTTCCAGCGGCAGGTAAAGGATAGACCCACAAGGGTTGACACTGCAACAGGAGTAGCGAGAGCGAGAGCAATAGTCTGTTTCAAAAGATTGTTTATTTACAGCTGAGTTAAAAAAAATAAAACACAAAGTGACCTGAATGATCACCGCACTTACTGCCAATTTCCTACATACTGCCATTGATAAAGTTACATTACTATACCGCAAGGAGTGAACAAACCCAAATATATCACAGAAAACTGTAAAAGTTTGCCGAAGTTCTTACCAGCACACCAACAACTGCAATGATTGTATAACTGTTATACCAGTGTCTCAAACTAACTTCTATGTTCAGTGGACATAATATTGCTTAAAGCATAGCAGTTAGTTTGAGATACTAGTTATACTCTCTGAAGCATAAAGCAATAAAATTAACAAATCTTAATTTTGTGCAAATGAACAATAAATACACCTAGTTAATAGTTTTGAAAGCAGTATTTTTTTTTACCACGAAGAAGCAAAATTGGAAAATACGGGTGAAACGCAGGTCTGTGTACACGCAGCAGCTCAGCTGGCGAGAATGTTTATCGTGAATGACCAAGCATGCGCAGTTGAAATTCCGAACTCGCTTATTGAGCATGCCTTTTATATGTTGAAGAGAAAACTGAAGGGGACTAGCCCCCAAAATAAGCATAAGCTAAATATGGTTGCAATACAGGCCTGACAGAACATCACCAGCAACTGGTGATGTCAATGAATCACAGACTTCAAGCAGTCATTGCATGCAAAGGATATTCAACAAAATACTAAACATGACTACTTGCATGTACATGACATTGTTGTGTCCCAAACATTATGGTGCCCTGAAATGGGGGGAACTATGTATAAACACTGCTGTAATTTCTACATGGTGAAACCAAAATGTATAAAAATGTGATTTTTTCCATTACAAATCTCAAATTGTGGAGTACAGAGGCAAATAAATAAATGATGGGTCTTTGTCCCAAACATTATGGAGGGCACTGGATTTGAACCAGATCATTTGCAGAATTTAATCAGTGAAGCTTCTCTATCAAAAGCAGAAAAGCCATCCTTGAATCAGCATCAATCATGCTGCCTGCCTGCCTGCCTGGCCAAGAAAAGTTGATCAGTTTCAATAAAGAACCAGTGTACAGGATTTAAATTGCTTTCTTTGGCTTCCTACTGTATATATTAACAAATGATCCTATTATTAGTGCCAACAAGGTTACATCCAACATGATGCAGCTTTTCTTTACAGATTATGCTCTGGAAAGTTAATTGCTTAAATGGTGACAATTAATTTTAGAACAGGGTATGCAAATTATGCCATTTGCAAAATACAACTGTGGTGTTATATTACTGTACTAAAGCAATTCAAATTAATCATTGCTCTTGTTCAATAGCTCCTCCAAGTGGTGTTCATAATTTAGCCTTCATCAGCTGAGGGCAGCCCATATGAATCATAAGGGTTCCTTTGTCTGTTCAGTCTGATGCCTTGAAACTCATGGGATCAGAAGTATATGTTCAGGAAGGGCACTGTATACCAATGTGACTGGTAGACATGGCTTGACAGTGGTACATTTAGAAGGAATGCAACAACAGAATTTACCCAAGATTGATGGAGGAAAAGCAATTTTGATTCAGGTTCCACTGGCAAATATTTAATTGCTTGCAAAGTTATGGATGATTGAAATGTCATTGCTAAAAAGCAGTAAAACACTGAGCAGCTGTTTGATTTGCCAAGCAGCACAAAAAAAAAAATTCTGCCCTACCTTCAGTGTCAATGTATTATTAACGCATGAACAAGCAAGGTTTATATATCGACTTTATATTTCTGGTCCAGGGGTGGACATGAAACCACGACCTTCTGATTCAGAGGAGAGTAGGTATGAAGATGACACAAGGTCTGACGTTTCCTTTTCAATCTGCACTTTGTTCAACTCAAATTATGTCATGTTTACATTCTGCTGGTTCAGAGTCAGGGCAAACATTAAACCATTTTGAACCAATGCCAGACTTGTATGAATGCCCTCTTGGAGAGGAAACTCATGCTTTCGTCAGAAACATGCATTGAAAGCATTTGTAACGTTTGAACCTTCAGTACAATTATTATTGCTTTGAGACCAGGAGATAAATGGCAATTTTCCTTGAGATCACACGACACAAATCAGTGACTTCACAAGAGTCAGCCAACATTTGGAAAAAAAAGATAAACTGATAATGAAAGAAAAAAAAGATTGCACACTACATCAACAAGCCAAATCAGGAGCGAGACCAGCAATGCAGCAAGATGGAGAAGCCCACTTTCTACACGAACCATACGATTTTGCATTTTGTTTTCACTCAATTTGCTGTTTCACATAATTTGTACCATTGCCTAAGCTAACCACATACCCACAAACCTTTCCAATCTTTCATTTCCTTATGTGAACAACGTGATTTGACTTGGCCAAATGAAATAAGTTACAAACGTAAGCAAGAAACCATGTCCTATAATTAAATAACTAAAAATAAAATGCCTGGATATTTGTCCAATTTACATTTTGTCTACAATGAGCAATTTGTGTTTTAAGGTTCTACAACCTCAGGAGCCTGCGGACTTAACATAGTGGAGTTTGCGATCCCTTAGTTAGGGATCAACTTCTGGAGCTCCAAGCCGCAGGAGCTTTAACCGCCCCGATCACGGGAGCTTTGATCGCCCCGACTGCGGATGGTTCGACTGCCCTGACCACGGGGAAAGGATGAAGTTAATTTTGCATGTAGTTGTGTCTTGATTTTGCATGTAGTTGTGTGTCTTGCTGCTTTTCTGGTATGACTGTATGGCAAATCAAATTCTTTGTATGTTCTTACATACTTAGCAATAAATTCTTTGCATCTTGTATCTTGTATCTAGCTGCGTGACCTTTCTATTCAAATCCATATTTGGAAAATACCAACAAATTTTCCTACTCGCCAGGCTTATCGAAGACATTAGCAGAAATTCTTGAACCAGTTTGGCAGCATTCACTTGCAATTAAAAATAGTTGTACACAGTGGAATTGAGAAAGAAGCAAAAAACAAGTTGCTGGACAAACTCAGTGGATCACAAAGTAGCATTTTTGAAGGCAATTGAAGGTCAAGATTTTGGGTCAAGACCCTGCATCAGGACAGAGTAAAGGGGAGACACCCAGTATAAAGAGGCGAGTGGGAGAGGTGCATCCAGGTGAGGAGGAGGTACTGTGCAGATAGAGCTGGGTGTAGGGAGAAAGGGGTGAGATAGCAACAGAAGTAGGGATGTGACAAGTGGAAACAAAAGGTTTCAGGTTATGGAATCAGATAAGAAAGAAAGATGCTAAGTGGAACAAAATAAGAGAGGAATGGTGGATCCACCCAGTGGGTGATGTAGTTTGAACCCGGTGAGGGAGGGGAAATAAACTGGGGAACAGGGGATTGGGAGGAATGTTTTGAAAGAAGGTGGTGTGTGAGAGGATCTGGGGAAAATTACCAGGAGACAGATAGGATCGGGTGCAGGCTTCGTGAAACTGGAGAATTCATTGTTCTGTTGGGTTGGAGTCGGCCCAGATGGAAACTCGTTTGCATTTGATCGCAAGCTGGCAGTGGAGGGGATGATGGACGGACAGTTCTGGGAGAGGAGTTAAATTGGGTTGTAACCAGGAACTCATCATGACATTCCAAACAAACGCAAGTACTTGGTAAATCGATAATTCAGAATACAGTTGCACTTAGTCTTTGTCAACAGGTTCTCACCCCACCAGCTTCCGCATCCAGCACAACATTCTTCGTAATTTCTGCCAGTTAAAACACAATTTTATCACCAGTCACATTTTCCACTCCCCGCCCATCTGTCATGACCACTCTTTCCATGACCACCTGATTCGCTCATTCTTTCCACCTATCCTTGGTCACGCTGCAGTACTTTTCCCTGCAGCCATAGGAGGTTTAATATCAGAGTCTACACTTTGACCCTCACCTCCACCCAGAGAGATGAACAGCTCACCTCCACCCAGGAGACACAGAAATTCACCTGCACCTGCTCCAACCTGTCTGTTGTGTTCAGTGCTCTCACTGTGACCTACTCTACATCAGCAAGACCAAATTAGATGACTACTTTGCCGACCACCTTTACTCTGCCCACATTATTCCCTCGAGTTCCTGGTTGCCAGTTATTTTAACAATTTCTTTTCCCACAACAACTGTCCGTCCTCGGTGTTGCCCACTTTCTAGACAAGACCAAAAGAACACTTGAGGGACAACACCTCATACTTCATCTGGCCAATCCACAACCCAATAGCCTGAACGTTGAATTTCCCAATTTCAGCTAATCTGCATCCCCTCCCTCTCCTCCTGATCAAACCAGGTCCTCTCATATGGCCCATTCTTTGCAAACATCTTCTCAATGGTTCTTTATTGCCAAATATGCACAATCACAAAACAAAGTCACCATATTTTGGCACCATTCCCATAGAAAAAGCAAACCCCTGGTGCCCAGTTTCTTCCTCCTTCACCACTAACTATTACCCTCACACCATACTGCGTCCTACGTTCCCTCCCACCACTGTTCCCATCTGCTCAGTACCCCCGTTTCTACTTCCACCCAGCATATTTATTTCTTATCAGATTCCATAAACTGCAACCCTTTGCTGATTTAACTAACCATCTCCCTACTTCTGTCGCCATCTCCACCCTTTCATTCTCCATCTGCCCAACAACAACATTTCATCTGAATCCACTTTAATTGTTTCCAGCTCCTGCCTCACCCACACTTCTTTCTAGTGGCACCTGCCCTTTGCACTCCCAGTCCTGACACAGTCTCAACACGAAACAGCGACCATCCCTTTGCCTCCACAGATGCTCCTGACCCATAAGTTCATCCAAAAGCTCATTTTCTGCTGCAGATTCCAGCTGTCTCATTTCTCTTCAGCTAATCCATATGTGGGCAGTGGATAAACAAATTATGATCTAAATTTTCATGGATTGTGCATTTCACTCATTTTCTCTTAATTGAACGAACTTTAAGTATATTTTGAAAATTACTAGCTTTCAATGGTAATAATATCTTACCTCTTCAACTATTTCAATGACATCTCCGATTTTTATTTCCAACTCATCCTCATTTTGGGGTACGTAATCAAATGTTGCTTCACAAAGTCGCTTTTTCGATCTTCCTGTTGGGATGGATGCACCGGAAATTATATTTCATACTGTTTGAAAACATTTCATATTGTATAGTATAAAGGGCCTGTCCCACTAACACGACTTTTCAGTGACTGTCACACACACACCCACCAAAGGCGGGGGTAGGGAAAGCAGGGGAGCGCTGTCTGAAATTCACACCCGCAAAGAACAGGAAGGTAATAGACGGCAGGCACAGTTATGGCAAGTCCTTTAGAGAGCGCGGAGAGGGGGAGAAAAGGGGGGTGGAGAAGGAGTGGAGGCACTTTTAAGAAGCCAGACAACTTTTAATCAAGTTTAGCGGGCATTTAATATTATCGGTCGGTTTTCCTTCATTCTGAACACTCCAATGAGCCAATTAAAATGTCCAGTCAGTAATGGAGATTGCCTACGGCTACCTCGACTGCCTAGCGACCCCACTCCACTGCACTACAAGTTCAAAAGAACCATGCCGACCAATTTTTACTCGCGGAAAAATTTTCAGCATACTCAACCAAACTGTATGCGGGAACTTCCCTCGAGCATGAAGGAGAGTTCCAGTGACCTCCTAGGACCACGTGTCGACCATGCTGCGAGTTTGAGTTGAGCGCAAACTCTTCTAAACTCGTAAATTAGGTCACTGCAGTGGGACAGGCCCTTAACTTATGATACAAAGCTAGAATCCTTCTCAGAATCAAGTCTTAGGAAAGCTGGAATTGAATAACATAGCAATTTGGCATACAAAATAGATCATACCACTAAATTATAGTACTATCATACTTTTCCAACTCCATAAATGCATGGTTCCAAATCTATTTTGAAATTTATCTAATTTTAGCTTCTCAGATCAATTACAATTAGTTCAATTGAGCAAACACCTGCCAATGTTTAATTCTAAAAGATCAATGTTTTTGAAGTTCAAAACTTGAAGAGTTTTGTAAATGCTTGTAACGACTCTGGATCTTAACTTAATTATTTAATTCCACTTCAAAAAAATCAACTTTATATTTTCCACGCAGTTTCACCTCAACTTTATGCATGCCAAATGGGAATTTTTAACATAAGCACACTTTTCAGTAATCAAGGGGAATTTAATGGAATCTAAAAAGTAATAAAATGTGAAATCCCCAGAAAAATGAAAAACATGACTGATGTACAGAATGAACATTGCCTGCCTAATTACTTTATTTTACTTCGGCGTCACGTGAGTGACTACGTGAAGAACTTCGCCAGGACGCATGCGTGTCATATCGCTACACGCATTGCGAAACGTCAGACGCGGTGGAAGGACGTTCCTCCGCGGCAGCAGTTTAAAAGCCGCTAATTGCAGGTAAGGGTTTACTCTGCGGTCTTTTTTGTTTCCTTTCCCAACTACAGGCAGGGAAATGGAGAAAACAAAGAAGACAAGGGCTGCGACAAAGCTGGTGAGGGAGGACCGTGGAGTAGCGGGCAGCCAGCAAGAGCAGCAGCACTTGGATCATCTGTAGTGGGATCAGTTGTGCCCGATGCCGCCGCCGCACCAGCCAAATCCACGCGGCCGGGCGGCAAGGCAAAATACAAATCTAACAACGTCGTGGACTCGGAGGAGTCCGACTTTGAAACACCGCGGGCGGCCAGTGACCGAGAGCGCTGGAACCGGATGGAGCGGTGTGTGGAGCATTTGCTTCAACGTGACAGACTCCGGGAGATGGAGTCTGGCCACTGTGGGCCCTATGACAAACCCACAGCAGTACCTTCTCAAGGGCTGCATAGTGTTTCCACCTCACCGGAAGGGAGCACTGCGGGTCAGTTCTGGGCTGACCTGGAAGAGGGGTCCGCAGAAGAACAGATAAGTGTGCATGGGGTGCGAGAAAAAGAGAACTTGCTGGACATGGTGGCCAATTTTATACAGCCGGAACAGACTGGGAAAAATCTGGAGCCAAAGCTTGCTAACAGTATTGACTATATGTCATTAAACCAGTTACAAGAGCAGGCTGTACTGGACACCACAGGAAGACATCTGGCACCGGGCAATTGCATTTCCCTGAACGTTCCAATTATCAACAACCGTATATGGAAACACATCGGAACAGGGGTCAGGAGTATGGATGTAAAATTACAAAAAGTACTGAAATTACTGACCGCAGGGATAACAGCATTTGCCCGTACAGTGGACGACAGGAATATGTCCCAGGACCAACAAGATGCGCTGGCATTATTCTGTAACACCCAGCATGAAATAAATAACATCAGGAAAAGTGCCATACAACCCACACTGAACCCAAAATTTGCGGGACTGTGCAAACCTGGGGCCACAAAACCACCAATTCTCTTGTTCGGTGGCAACCTATCGAAGCAGGTAAAAGAGCTTGATGAGGAAGCCAAAACCTTGGGATTAATAAAAGGAACAGCAACAAAAACCGACTACAGCCAAAGACAGCATCCCTACGCACACACCAGCAGAACTGGTGAAACCTCGAAGGCACGGTTTTCCAAACATGAGTCTTTTTTAGGCCATGGCCCAGGCCGGCCTTCTTGGAAGATGCGGGGAACCCCAATGCCAACACCAACCAACCCGAAAAACCAGGCACCAGCGCAACAACAGCGGAAGAACTACAAAAATAAGTAAACCTGCCACTGGTAACAATGGAGGTAGGTGGGTCTGGTTCCCTAAAAGATATGGAGAGCATGGAGGTTGGGGGGAGACTTCACTGGTTTTTGAATGCATGGAGCATGCTGACAACCGATACTTACATCTTAAACAGCATCCAGGGATATACAATAGAGTTTATACATGAGTACAGCCCTCCAGTTCAACATAGACCGAACCGAGTGTTCGTGCTCTCTGATAAAGAAAAATCAGAGGCACAAGCTGAACTGGAGCGGCTTTACATAAAAGGTGTAATTGAGATAACTCAACACGAACCATTCGAATTCGTGTCCAATATTTTTACCATAACCAAAAAAGATGGTGGTTGTTGCATCATCATAGATCTGACAAAATTGAATACATTTGTACAATATATTCACTTTAAAATGGAAACCTTTGTTACTGCTAAACAATTAATTTCCAAAGGTTACTTCATGGCCAGCATCGATTTAAAAGATGCTTACTATTCAGTACCCATAGGAGGTGACCACAGATGTTACTTAAAATTCAACTGGATGGGACAACTCTAGCAATATAAAGCACTGCCAAATGGGCTATCATCAGCCCCCAGGCTGTTCACGAAAATCTTAAAACCAGCCCTAGCATTTCTATGGAAACGTAATCACATGGTTATGGCATATTTAGATGACATACTCAGAGTGGGCATAACTTTGAAATGGGCCATACAAACTGTAACAGCCACAAAACAGTTATTTGAAAAAATGGGATTTATCATCCATCCAGTTAAATCTAAACTAACATCGTCCACTACTATGGACTATTTGGGATTCACCATTGACTCAGTTCGCATGACGGTGATACTACCTAAGGGAAAGGCTAGAGATTTAATAGAGGCTTGCAATAACCTCATTGACATCAGAAATCCATCTATCAGATTCGTAGCAAAAGTAATTGGTAAAATGGTGGCTGCTTTCCCAGCCACACAATTTGGACCTCTACATTACCAAAGCTTCCAGAGAGCTAAAATACAAGCTCTCAAAATCAATGCAGGTCACTTTGACAGACCTATGAGACTACCAATCCAAGCCAAAACGGAACTAAAATGGTGGATAGACAACCTCTGGTTTTGTTCCGACCCAATCATTGTCAGTAACCCTTCTATGGTACTACAAACCGATGCCAGTGCACTTGGGTGGGGAGCCACCAATACCATCACCACCTGTGGAGGTGGATGGACAGCACAGGAGGCATCTTTCTTACTCACACTGGGCATAAACTACTTGGAAATGTTGGTTGCATTCCATGGCCTTAAGTCATATTGTACTGGGTCATCTCACCAGCATGTTAGATTACAAATAGACAATACCACCGTGGTAGCATACATCAACCACATGGGTGGTAACAAATCGATATCATGTGACAATCTCGCTAATACAATTTGGCAGTGGTGCATCCAGAGAGATATTTGGATATCAGCCACTTACCTACCAGGGAGACTAAATTTAGTGGCAGACACCAGGTCACGCAAATTTAATGAAAACACCGAATGGATGTTGAACAAAATGTTATTTTCTGATATTACAGCAAAATATGGAACACCAGATATCGATCTATTCGCATCCAGACTAAACAACCAGATGTTTCATGTAACTACGTTTCATGGGAACCAGACCCTGAGGCAGCAGCAACAGATGCATTTTCGCTGCATTGGGGGAAATTGTTTATCTATGCATTCCCTCCTTTCTGCCTCATCAGTCGGGTATTAAGGAAAATACAACAAGACTCTGCGTCTGGTATTTTGGTAGTACCCGATTGGCCTACACAACCATGGTTCCCAGTGGTGCAAAACATGGTATTAGAACCATGTATTACCATCCCAAAGAATAAAGCCCTAACTTGTTCAACCTTTCTCTGTAACTTAGTTGCTTAGTAGTAACTCCTCATAAAATACAGATCAAACTTCAAACTGGTAAGTTCTCGTTTAATCTTACTATTTTAAATTACATTTAAGAGGACAATGAAAGACTGCAACAGGAAGAGATTTTTTTTTAAATGCAAAGCCACACTATGTTACTGCACTGATGTTCAACTGCAATAGCAACATTTGCTGTCATGTATTTTCTCCAAATTTTATGGCAAAATATTATTTTTGAAGACTAAAATAGACTGGCACAGCATTTGGGGCAAATCCTGTTGGTATTCAACAATTGAAACTGCAGCAATTCACAGATTCCCCTGCAGGCACTGTCAAATGCACACGCTCAGGGCTTGCTGACAATTCCCAAAATTAAATCTGACATTTCAGTCTTTATTTGGAGATAGAGCACGGAACAGGCCCTTTGGCCCACTGGGTCCACACGGACTATCGATCATTCATTCACACTCACTTTACGTTGTCCCTATTTTCTCATCCACTCCCAAAACATTACAGGTGTTTTCTTTAAAACAGAAGGCAAATAACCTGAAAACACACACGACTTTAGGATTTTTAGTTTATTTAGTTTAGAGATACAGCGTGGAAACAGACCCTTTGGCTCACCGAGTCCGCGCCAACATGTGATCAATCACCCTGTACACTAGCACTATCTTACACACTAGGGACAATTTTCAATTTTTACCGAAGCCAATTAACCTACAAACCTGTACATCTTTAGGATGTGGGTGGAAACCGGAACACCCAGAGGAAACTAACACAGTCATAGAGGAAACATGCAAACTCCACACCGACGGCATCCACAGTCAGGATCAAACCCAGGTCTCTCCAACCGAGGCAGCAGCTCTACTGTGCTGCAGTCTACTGCTAGAGTCCACACAACTCTCATGACTTTGGTTAGAAAATGTGTTGGAGAATAAAGAAAACGTTTTTTTTGTTTAAGCCGTCACTAACGAATACAAAAAACAATGCTAGAATGTAAAAGTGAAAAGAATATTGAAATGCTGGGCAAGGTGGGTAGCATCTGGGGAGAGATAAACTCAACAGATGTTGTTAATTTGCTACATTTCCAGCATTTTCTGCTTTCATAACCCTTATTAATAATTTATTTGATCTCTCTCAATAATTCTATGAGATACAAGCTGAAAGGACTGGGGAAAAAAAACATGCTTCTCACCAACAGAAGCTAAAAAGGTGTGTAATTATTTCAAGTACATACAAGTAAATAAACATTGAAGGATAGTGCCTTTGTGATTGCATCAGGTCTTTACTAGAACTACTCAACTGATCATGCTTTCCTAACCACTGTCTCATGCAGTGCCCACAATGTTATTCACCTGGTTCTACCTAAACATTTATCATTTATCAACTTCCCCACCCAATCACCATTATCCTGCGATTGCCTTCCAGTCCATAAATATAACAAAAATGAATATTCAATAACCGAGTAAGTACAACAACAGGTAGAATCCCAAAGATGCAGAGTTCAGGTTCCAACAACTTATCAGCTATAAATTGGACAAACACTTGAGATTTAAAAGACAACAAGTGAACGGGTTCTTTTCACAACGGCAGGCAGTGACTAGTGGGATACCGCAAGGCTCAGTGCTGGGACCCCAGCTATTTACAATATATATTAATGATTTGGACGAGGGAATTGAATTCAACAACTCCAAGTTTGCAGATGTCACGAAGCTGGGGGGCAGTGTTAGCTGTGAGGAAGATGCTAGGAGGCTGCAAAGTGGCAGATAGGTTGGGTGAGAGGGCAAATGCATGGCAGATGCAGTATAATGTGGATAAATGTGAGGTTATCCACTTTGGTGGCAAAAACAGGAAAGTAGACTATTATATGAATGGTGGCCGATTAGGAAAAGGGGAGATGCAACATGACCTGGGTGTCATGGTACACCAGTCATTGAAAGTAGGCATGCAGGTGCAGCAGGCAGTGAAGAAAGCAAATGGTATGTTAGCATTCATAGCAAAAGGATTTGAGTATAGGAGCAGGGAGGTTCTACTGCAGTTGTACAGGGTCTTGGTGAGACCACACCTGGAGTATTGTGTACAGTTTTGGTCTCCTAATCTGAGGAAAGACATTCTTGCCATAGAGGGAGTACAGAGAAGGTTCATCAGACTGATTCCTGGGATGTCAGGACTTTCATATGAAGAAAGACTGGATAGACTCGGTTTGTACTCGCTAGAATTTAGAAGATTGAGGGGGGATCTTATAGAAATTATATTTCAAAATTCTTAAAGGGTTGGACAGGCTAGATGCAGGAAGATTGTTCCCGATGTTGGGGAAGTCCAGAACAAGGGGTCACAGTTTAAGGATAAGGGATTAGCCGGTCTCCTCTCCATCCACAAGTCCAACCTCCGCAGTTTTGGGGACAGAGCCTTCTCCAGGGCAGCTCCCAGGCTCTGGAACTCCCTCCCCCAACTGATCCGCAATTCTGTGTCCCTCACCATCTTCCAGTCCCGCCTCAAGACCCATCTCTCCACCTCTGTCTATCCTTAGCCCCACGTCCCCCTCCCTTTTCATCTGTGCATTAATTGCCTCATATTGTGTTTTGTATTGAATTCTGTCTTTACTTTGTGTACTAGTCATGTCTCTACTATTTATTTAATTCCCCTTACATGTTTTTCCTCTACCTGCTAAATTTTTGTAAGGTGTCCTTGAGGCTCTTGAAAGGCGCCCATAAATAAAATTTCTTCTTATTATTATTATTTTAGGACCGAGATGAAAAAAACATTTTTCACACAGAAAGTGGTGAATCTCTGGAATTCTCTGCCACAGAAGGTAGTTGAGGCCAGTTCATTGGCTATATTTAAGTTAGATGTGGCCCTTGTGGCTAAGGGGATCAGGGGGTATGGAGATAAGGCAGGTACGGGATACTGAGTTGGATGATCAGCCATGATCATATTGAATGGCAGTGCAGGCTCGAAGGGCCGAATGGCCTACTCCTGCCCCTATTTTCTATGTTTCTGTGTTTCTAACAATGTTCATGACTGGCCAATTAAATGTCTCACATGGAATTGCTTATATCAGACAACTGATATTTATTTATGCTTTCGGCATGCTGGGACATATTTTTAAAAATCCCTTATCACCTCATGCAACAGCTTTCGCAATTAAGCCAGTCAACAGTCATACAGTACTGGCAGCTTGGCAAATCCAAACATGCAGATTAACATTAAGGATTCATTTTGATTACATTGGTACTCTTGAAACAAAACCAATTCTGAATATTTGTAAACAGGTATTAAAGACACCTAGATTTTAAAATGTTAGCTTTCATTAAAAAAATATTTAAGAATAGATAATTCTTAATAAGTGACATATTTTTCCATGGGAGGGGAATAAAAAAAATAACAAGAGGGTAAGTTTAAGGTGAGAGCGGAAAAGATTTAAAAGGGACCCAATGGGGAACTTTGCCACAATGAGGATAATGTTTAAGGAGGTGTCCCACTGCGGCGACGTAATCAACAAGTTCAGACGACTGTCTTCGCCCTTCACGGTCGAGGGCACTCGCCTAACGAACCTTGAGTTGGATCGACCGTCATCGATGAAAGAAAGAAAAACACACACACACACCGCAAAGGCGGGGGGGGGAGCGCTGTCTGAAATTCACACCCGCAATGAAGAGGAAGGTAAAAGGCGGCTGCACAGTGTACGGTAAGTCCTTTAAGTCCTTTAGAGAGTGTGGGGGGGGGGGGGGGGGGGGGGGGGGGGGGGGGGGGGGGGGGGAGACACTTTTAAGAAGTCAGACAACGTTTAATAAAATTTAGCGGGCATTTAACCTACCGGTCTGTTTTCCTGGGCCCTGAAAACTCCAATGAGCTGCCCTTGACTGCCTGTAACTACACAGCGACCCCACTCCACTGCACTACGAGTTCAAAAGACCCATGCCGACCAATTTTTACTTGCGGAACATTTTTCAACATGCTGAAGAATGTTCAGCGACCTAGCTGAGGTCGCAAGTATTCGGGAACTTCCCTCGAGCATGAAGGAGAGTTCCAGTGACCTCATTGGACCTCCCAGGACCACGTGTCGACCATGCTGGGAGTTTGAGTCGAGGGCAAACTCTTCTAAACTCGCAGATTAGGTAGCCGCAGTGGTACAGCCCCTTTATATGGAATGAGCTGCCAGAGGTGATGAGGCAGGCACAATAACAACATTTAAAAGATCTTGAGGTACAAGAGGCAGCTATGGTTTCAGAGTAGTCCAAAATAACAAGTAAGTAAGTTTAAGTAAGTAAGTTTATTGGCCAAGTATTCACATACAAGGAATTTGCCTTGGTGCTCGGCCCACAAGTAACAACATGGCATACAGTGACAGTTACGAATGACTCAGAAAACACTAAACATTAATAATAATAAAACATTAATGATAAAACACCATTAATCAAGCATGTGAACCAACAAAATACCAGATCAAAGGGAGGCTGCAGATTTTTGGCTGAGTAGAGCAACTACTCGTGGATAAAAACTGTTTTTATGTCTGGCTATGGCAGCTTTGACAATCCGCAGACGCCTTCCAGAGGGAAATGATTCAAAGAGTTTGTGGCCAGGGTGAGAGGGGTCAGGGATGATCTTGCCCACTCGCTTCCCAGCCCTTGCAGTGTACAGTTCATCAATGGAGGGAAGGTTGCAGCCAATAACCTTCTCTGCTGATCGGACGACTCGCTGCAGCCTCCAGGTGTCGTGCTTGGTGGCTGAGCCAAACCAGACCATGATGGAGAAGGTGAGAACAGACACTAGGATGGCCGTGTAGAATTGGACCATCATTACCTGTGGCAGATTGTGCAAGGGGTGCAACTTGAAGATAGAGGCCAAATGCAGAGGGCAAATATCCAATGTGAGTGAAGAACCTCTTGATTTTGAAAGCAGCAGAGGGGTTGAGCAAGAGAAAATCATAACTGAATTACAAAACTGATGATAGCATTTAATGTATTCTCAATTATGAGAACGTTTGATTCTAAGGATTCAACCATATTGCTTTGTGAAAAAATCACCATTGGTTTGGGAGTGCAATGATCAAAGATTTGAAGATAGCTTGCATTGCAAATAATCCACATAACTATCCATTTGCCATTCCAAAATTCCACAGCAATCAGAAGACCTGTCAGACACCTCTTAGTTCGGCAACTTCAAAACAGATTCTCAATCTATTTTGTGTACAAGCCCCAGTGATGCCAAAACATCAGATTTGTTGGAAAGTAATCCAATGAAATGAATTAAATCTTGCAGGACCTTATGCAGGACTAAGAGATTCATTACTCATAATAGAGAGCTGAGAAACTGTAGGCATATGACACTTAATGATTTTGTGCAAATTCAATGGAAGAAAATATTATGTGTGTGTGCGCGTGTGAAGAGTGGAAGTGAAAACTGCCCCTAGTCAATGAATAGCTTATTCCAGGTTTTAATATGGCTTTCCTGTAATGATCAGATGATTATTCAAACCAATGGAAGGCTTTATGCTGCTCAGGGAATGCAGCAGCCAGAGTTTTCACCTTGTTCAGGATTAGGAAATCACGTCCATATGTACGCGTTTGCAAGGAATCAGGCACGTACAGGACCAAACTTGCCCACCGTCAAACAAATGTTTTAATATTTCTTCCTACTTAAAAAAAGGTAGAAGATCCCCAAAGGTTAATTTACTGCTTAAGCAAACCATCAGTAAAACAAAACCTTTTGAAGCCTAAAATTAATTTATATCCTCTCATTTTAGAAATCTGCAAAAAAATCTGACTCCAGCCTTGGAATCTGTATTTGTTGATCCCATCAGCATCTGACAACGTAGAGACAAGAGACTGCAGAAGCTGGAATCTAAAGCAAAATCAGACCAGACACGTTATCTGTCTATTTCCTTCCAAACAGAGAGTACACAAAAGGCGAATAGAATGAATTGTCCCAAACCAAGATATCACCGATCTATATCATCGAGAAATACTGCCTGACCCACTGAGTTACTCCAGAACATTGTTGTTGCTCAGGCAAATATGATGCTCCCCTTTGTGTCTAGATTACTAGAATTTAACAAAACCGAAGCTTTCCTAAGGCCACTGAAATACAATACAATACAATATTTATTGTCATTTGAACCTCAGTGAGGCTCAAATGAAACTCTGTTTCTACAGCCATACAAACAAAAAACGATTACTACTAGACACACAAACAATTTAATTCACACAAACATCCATCACAGTGAACCTCCTCCTCACTGTGATGGAAGGCAAAGTATTTTCTCTCCCCTGCTCTCCATTTTTCTCCCGATGTTGAAGACCCAGGCGGGCGATGGTAAGTCCTAGGGCCATTTTAGGCCGCGCCGGGCGATGTACGGCCCCGCTCCAGGTCCAAAAGTCACAAGTTGGAGCCCCCGGCGGGCGCTGGAATATCCCACGGCCATTTAAAGCTGCGCCGGGCGATGTACGGCCCCGCTCCAAGATGCACCAGTTCTTGTGATTCACCAGTGTATCACAAGCAGCAGTGAAACAAGACTGCAGTGCGTTTGTCAGCATGATAAACTCACCACCACTCTTCACCTTCATTTACAACACATGTTCTCTGGACCCTTTAAAGGGGCCAATAGCCAAGTCCCCGGCTTTTCTGCCGTGCACACTTCACCGGCTGATTCACAGTGCCCTCCATAATGTTTGGGACAAAGACCCATCATTTATTTATTTGCCTCTGTTCTCCACAATTTGAGATTTGTAATAGAAAAAAAATCACATGTGGTTAACGTGCACATTGTCAGATTTTAATGAAGGCCATTTTTATACATTTTGGTTTTACCATGTAGAATTTAGAGCAGTGTTTATACTGAAGAGAGGTCAGGGACACCGATGGAGCCCCTGGCTGCTACAACTGTGGTAAGTGTGTCCAGGTTCAGCTCCTTAGGGACCGTGTTGGGGCACTGGAGAAGCAGATTGATGACCTCAGTGCCATCCAGGATAATGAGAGATTCCTGGACAGGACCCACAGTGAGGTTGTCATGCCAACGATACAGGAAGAACGAAGGTGTGTGACTGAGAAAAAGGGGAGTAACTGTGGAGTGCAGGAGACCCAGGTGGCTGTGCCTAATGAACATAGAAACATAGAAATTAGGTGCAGGAGTAGGCCATTCGGCCCTTCGAGCCTGCACCGCCATTTAATATGATCATGGCTGATCATCCAACTCAGTATCCCGTACCTGCCTTCTCTCCATACCCCCTGATCCCCTTAGCCACAAGGGCCACATCTAACTCCCTCTTAAATATAGCCAATAAACTGGCCTCAACTACCCTCTGTGGCAGAGAGTTCCAGAGATTCACCACTCTCTGTGTGAAAAAAAGTTCTCCTCATCTCGGTTTTAAAGGATTTCCCCCTTATCCTTAAGCTGTGACCCCTTGTCCTGGACTTCCCCAACATCGGGAACAATCTTCCTGCATCTAGCCTGTCCAACCCCTTAAGAATTTTGTAAGTTTCTATAAGATCCCCTCTCAATCTCCTAAATTCTAGAGAGTAAAAACCAAGTCTATCCAGTCTTTCTTCATAAGACAGTCCTGACATCCCAGGAATCAGTCTGGTGAACCTTCTCTGCACTCCCTCTATGGCAATAATGTCCTTCCTCAGATTTGGAGACCAAAACTGCACGCAATACTCCAGGTGTGGTCTCACCAAGACCCTATACAACTGCAGTAGAACCTCCCTGCTCCTATACTCAAATCCTCTTGCTATGAAAGCCAACATGCCATTCGCTTTCTTTACTGCCTGCTGCACCTGCATGCCTACCTTCAATGACTGGTGTACTATGACACCCAGGTCTCGCTGCATCTCCCCCTTTCCCAATCGGCCACCGTTTAGATAATAATCTGCTTTCCCGTTTTTGCCACCAAAATGGATAACCTCACATTTATCCACATTAAACTGCATCTGCCAAACATTTGCCCACTCACCCAGCCTATCCAAGTCACCTTGCAGTCTCCTAGCATCCTCCTCACACCTAACACTGCCCCCCAGCTTAGTGTCATCCGCAAACTTGGAGATATTGCCTTCAATTCCCTCATCCAGATCATTAATGAAACCAGGTAAGCCCTCTTGGGAGCTGTCAGGGGAGACGATGCTTCAAGTCCGAGTGGTGGACATGTCAGTGGCACCAATCCTAGAGATGGGACTCGACCAGCGAGACCAACATCGGGCAGAGCCATAGTGGTGGGTGACTCCATTGTCCGAGGTGCGGACAGGAGATTCTGTGGCGGCAGACAAGACTCGAGGATGGTCTGTTGCCCCCCTGGTGCCAGGGTTCAAGATGTCACAAACCAGATTCACAACATCCTCGAGAGGGAAGGTGAACAGCCGGCAGTAGTTGTGCACGTGGGCACAAATGACATCGGGAAGAAGAGGAAGGAGGTTCTGCAACGTGAGTTTACAGAGTTGGGAAGAAAACTGAAAAGCAGGACTTCTAGAGAGTGGTTATCTCTGGATTGCTTCCAGTACCTTGTGCTAGTGAGGGCAGGAACAAGGAGATAGGGGATCTGAATGTGTGGCTGAGGGGCTGGTGCAGGGAGCAGGGATTTAGATTTATAGACCACTGGGATCTCTTCTGGGGTAGGGGTGACCTGTACAAAAGGGACGGGTTACACCTTAACTGGAGGGGAACCGACATTCTGGCAGGCAGGTTTGCTAGGGCTACACGTGTGGGTTTAAACTAAATAGTGTGGGGGAGGGGTTGACAAATTGGGACTATAAAGATGGAGTTAAAGGGTAAGTGAGTATAGGAAAAGTTACAAAAGACTCCCGAATTAATGGGAAGGAAAGTTCGAGAAGAGATAAGAGAGTAAGGTGAGTGGTGCGAGAGGAGAGGTGAATACTGAGGTCAAATGTTGTATATGATTGCGCAAAGTATAAGAAATAAAGTGGATAAGCTTGAGGCTCAGTTAGAAATTGGCAAGAATGATGTTGTGGGAATTACAGAGACATGGCTGCAAGAGGGCCAGGGCTGGGAACTGAATATTCAAGGGTCTACCTCCTATCGAAAAGACAGACAGGTGGGCAGAGGGGGTGGAGTAGCTCTGTTGGTGAGGAATGAAATTCAGTCCCTTGCAAGGGGTGACACTGAAACAGGAGATGTGGAGTCAATATGGATAGAAGTAAGGAATTGTAAGGGTAAAGAGACCCTAATGGGACTTATCTACAGGCCCCCAAACAGTAGCCTGGATATAGGGTGCAAGTTGAATCAGGAATTAAAATTGGCATGTAGTACAGGTAATGCCACAGTTGTTATGGGAGATTTCAACATGCAGGTAGACTGGGAAAACCAGGTTGGTACCGGAGCCCAAGAAAGGGAGTTTGTGGAGTGCCTCCATGATGGATTCTTAGAGCAGCTTGTACTGGAGCCTACCAGGGAGAAGGCAATTCTGGATTTAGTGTTGTGTAATGAACCGCATTTGATAAGGGAACTTGAGGTTAAGGAGCCATTAGGAGGTAATGGCTCTTTAACCTACAATTTGAGAGGGAGAAGGGTAAATCGGAGGTGTCAGTGTACAGTTGAGCAAAGAGGACTATGGAGCCATGAGGGAGGAGCTGGCCAAAGTTGACTGGAAAGATACCCTAGCAGTTATGACAGTGGAACAACAATGGCAGGTATTTCTGGGAATAATACAGAAGGTGCAGGATCAGTTCATTCCAAAGAAGAAGAAAGATTCCAAGCGGAGTAAGGGGCGACCGTAGCTGACAAGGGATGTCAGGGACAGTGTCAAAATAAAAGAGAAGTAGTACAACGTAGCACAGATGAGCGAGAAGCCAGAGGATTGGGTAATGTTTAAAGAGCAACAGAAGATAACAAAAAAGGCAATACGGGGAGAAAAGATGTGGTACGAAGGTAAGCTAGCCAAGAATATAAAGGAGGATAGTAAAAGCTTCTTTAGGTATGTGAAGAGGAAAAAAATAGTTAAGACCAAAGTTGGACCATTGAAGACTGTAAAAGGATAAATTTATTATGGGGAACAATGAAATGGCAGATGAGTTGAACAGGTACTTTGGATCCGTCTTCACTAAGGAGGACACAAACAATCTCCCTGATGTATTAGTAGCCAGAGGATCTGGGGTGACGGAGGAACTGAAGGAAATCCACATTAGGCAGGAAATGGTGTTGGGTAGACTGATGGGACTGAGGGCTGATAAATCCCCAGGGCCTGATGGTCTGCATCCCAGGGCACTTAAGGAAGTGGCTCTAGAAATCGTGGACGCATTGGTGATCATTTTTCAACGTTCAATTCATTCAGGATCAGTTCCGTGGATTGGAGGATAGCTAATGTTATCCCACTTTTTAAGAAAGGCTGGAGCGAGAAAACAGGGAATTATAAACATGTTAGCCTGACATCAGTAGTGGGGAAGATGCTGGAGTCAATCATAAAAGATGAAATAGCAGCACATTTGGATAGCAGTATCAGGATCGGTCCGAGTCAGCATGGATTTACGAAAGGGAAATCATGCTTGACTAATCTTCTGGAATTTTTTGAGGATATAACTAGGAAAATGGACAAAGGAGAGCCAGTGGATGTAGTGTACCTGGACAGTGTGCAGGTTTAGTCCCCTAATTTGAGGAAGGACATTCGTGCTACTGAGGGAGTGCAGCGTAGATTAATTCCCGGGATGGCGGGACTGTCATATGCTGAGAGAATGAGCGGCTGGGCTTGTAAAAAAAATATAAACAGTAATTTTGAAGAGTGGCAGAATCAGTTGATACAAGTTGCCAAAAACACATTGTGGAATTCCAGACACAAGGAACTGCAGAAGCTGGTTTACAAAAAAGGCAGAAAGTCTGGAGTAACAGTGGGTCACCAGCATCTTTGGAGAACATGGATAGGAGACGCTTGTCCAGTGACATGACCACTACGCAACACAAGCCACCGTCTAAGCTTTGCATATTTCTCTGCCTTGCATTATACATTACAGGCACTTGTAAATTATTCACTCTCTAAGCTACATCATAGAAACATAGAAAATAGGTGCAGGAGTAGGCCATTCGGCCCTTCGAGCCTGCATCGCCATTCAATATGATCATGGCTGATCATCCAACTCAGTATCCTGTACCTGCCTTCTCTCCATACCCACTAATCCCTTTAGTCACAAGGGCCACATCTAACTCCCTCTTAAATATAGCCAATGAAATGGCCTCAACTACTTTCTGTGGCAGAGAATTCCAGAGATTCACCACTCTGAGGTGAATCACAGCACAACAGAAATAGTCAACTAACAGAAATCAATAAGTAAGCCAGATATTTTATAGATGCTCAATATTATTATAGCAAGCTAGAATAGAGTAATAGAGTTTGGAAAGGCCTTTAGCCCTACTCATCTATGCTGACAAAGATACCCATCTCAGCTAGTCCCATTTACCCACCTTGTTTCCCTCTAAACCTTATCCATTCATGTACCTATCCAACTATCTTTTAATTGTTGTTACTGTACTGTGTCAACCGGTTAATTTCATAGATGCACCACCCTGTATTACGATGTTACTACTAATGACTGTTTTAAATCTCTCCTCACTTTGAAGATTTTTATTCCTTTTCCCTGAGAAAAAGGCTTTGTGCATTTACCTTAACAATGTCTTTCTTGATTATACACACCTTTCAGTCTCCCATGTTCAAAAGAATATAGTCCTCATCAATCTAATCCCCTATAACTCAGGACTTTGATTCCTGGCCTCATCCTTGTAAATCTCTGCCCTCTTTCCAGTTTAATGAAGTAATCCGATAACAAGGTAACCAAAACTACACAACTCCTTGGTCCCCCTGTTCTACAACACCTCCCTGGGTCATAATGTGAAAATCCTACTCTTATTTGACTTCCAAAAATGCAACACTTATACTTAACTGAATTAAAGGTAGACAAAAATGCTGGAGAAACTCAGCGGGTGAGGTAGCTATGGAGCGAAGGAAATAGGCAACGTTTTGGGCCAAAACCCTTCTTCAGAGCTTAACTGAATTAAACTCCATATGCCAATTCTCGATCCATTTACCCAACAGATCAACATCCCACTGTGATATTTGCCAATTATTTTCACTGTCGAATATACTTCATATTTTAGTAACATCTGCAATCTTACAAATCATGCCTGCAGATTCTCATTCAAATGGTTTAATTAAATGATGAACAACAATGGGCCCAGCACCGACCTCTATGGCACCACCAGATTTTCAGACTGGAGGCCAGTGACAACTTTCCAACATCACCCTTTGATTCCGACCATCAAGCCAATTCACGCGTAATCTCTGGATTCCATGTGATCTAACCTTCTGGACTTGCCTTCCATGCGGGACCTTGTTATAGCTTTTGGAAATACCACCCTTCACAGAGACATTGGAGTAGCCCATTTGTTCTGCAGCCTCTGACTTTTCTTTATAAATCAAATTTGTTTTTTAAATACATGAACTTTGCCCCTTGCCTCTCCACCCGAATCCCACCAATACCAGAAAACAGGCTGTGTGAAGTGTTTAAGAAGGAACTGCAGGTGCTGGTTTACACCGAAGATAGACACACAATTCTGGAGTAACTCAGTGGGTCAAGCAGCATCTCTGGAGAAAAGGAATTGGTGACGTTTCGGGTCGAGACCATTCTCTCAGTCTGAAGAAAGTTCTCAACCTGAAACATCACCCACACCTTTTCTACAGATAAGCTGCCCAACCAGCTAAGTTACTCGGGATTTTGTGTCTATCCTCTGTAAAGTGTGTACTGGATGATCTTAATTTCATGCTAGTCCACAAATTATTGACCAAATGTAACTGCCATAATACTAATTTCTTCAATCAAATTACTTTGCACACCCACAGAACAATTTCAATGTCATTCCGACTGTGTACTGGACAGCCTGAGATGCGAAAGACCAGCGATCTTCTCAATTAGCTTTGCAAAGCACTAAGGATCCACCGCACTTCTCAAAGCGAAACAGGAAAGTTTCCCCCAATTTAAACACTCACTCAAGCAAAACCACAAATACACTATCCGGTGATTGAGCCATACTTCAATGAGACTTTGTTCCGAGATGCCGCAATTTGATTGCTTTATTTCCTTACATTGCAAAAGTAACCAAACATCTGTTGGTTGCAGAGTACTTTGGGACATGCCCATTCTTGGCCTATGGCCTCATAGTGGACAAGAATCATTCAGGGTTGCACTTAGGATCTCAACTCAATTCACCAACCAGTTGCAAGCCATTTTCCAGACTGACCTGATTGTCCTCTGTCTCTACATTGCCAGTGAGGCCAAAAGCAAACAAAAAGAATTGCATCTCACATTTCACCTGTTCTAGAGCTCGATGGCATGAACACTGAATTATCTGGTGACCTGTATCCCCTCTGCCCTTTTCCCGTGTCATTTATCAATACTGATCCTCTTCCAATACACACCCTAGCCCCTTAGCACGTCACGAAGGGATACAAGGATGCAAACAGTGGAACCAGTAGGACTGGTTAGGGTGGGAAGGGGGGGGGGGGGGGGGGGGGGGGGGGAGAGAATGCAGAGATTACTTGAAAAATTAGAGAAATCAATGCTCATTCCGCTGTGTTGTGAGCAATATGAGGCGCTATTCCTCCAATTTGCATGTGGCCTCACTGACACTGGAGTAGGCCCAGGACATAAAGGTCCGTTTGGGTATGGGAATTCATTATCATCTCTTCCGCAGCCACCAATTGTCCATTTTAGGCTCCACCCTACCTTGGTCATCTGTTGCCAGCCCTGCTTTGTTCTGGCCTTTCCTTACCCCTTTCCTTTGTGTCTATCTTTGATATATATCAACATCTGCAGTTCCTTTCTACACACTTTGGATGGGATGTGTAATCTTGGATATTCAGCTCCCAGCTCGGATCGTCTTTCAGCCACATCTCCGTAATGCACACAACGTTCCAATTTCTAACTGTGCTATAAGCTCATCCACATTGTTTGGTATACTGCAAGCATTCAAATATAACTCCTTTTGTTCAGTATTCACCACCCCTCCTCAAATTGGTCCCATTTTGCCCGACCTTAAACTCTTGTCATTCATAAATATTTTGCCCAATTATTTCTGGTGGATACTTCAGTAACCTCTCCTGCACTCTCCTTCCCTTTAACTTCATCCATACATTTCCAAATTGTTGACACTATACCCCAACTATTTAGCTTAAAGCCCTGTCTATGGCCCTGGTTATGCGGTTTGCCACGATCATGATCTTGATAAGACATGATCGTGATTAGCACAACAGGATGAGCAGGATGGTGTTTTACTGCTAATTCCAATGTTCTTTTGACACCAGAGCTTATGTAAGCAAATTAACGAACAATATTTTCCTTATTCAGCAATTACCGAGTGATCAGAAGCCAATCAAGTTATGTTGGCAAGGAACAATAAAAAAAACTGAATACTGTGTTATTCTCTAAGCTCAGGAGCCGTTGGTCCATCCATATGATGACTGTTATGCACTCGTTTGGCAAAGCTGATCAAAGCATTTCTGGACATGTTAATGGTGTCAAGTTGGGAAAAGGGGAATTACAACGGGATCTGGGAGTCCTCGTTCATCAGTCACTGAAAGTAAGCATGCAGGTACAGCAGGCAGTGAAAAAGCGAATGGCATGTTGGCCTTCATAACAAGAGAAGTTGAGTATAGGAGCAAAGAGGTATTTCTGCAGTTGTATAGGGCCCTAGTGAGACCACACCTGGAGTGTTGTGTGCAGTTTTGGTCCCCTAATTTGATGAAGGACGTTCTTGCTATTGAGGGAGTGCAGTGTCGGTTTACAAGCTTAATTCCCGGGATGGCGGGACTGTCATATGCTTAGAGAATGGAGTGGCTGGGCTTGTATACTCTGGAATTTAGAAGGATGAGAGGGAATCTTATTGAAACATATAAGATTATTAAGGGTTTGGACACGCTAGAGGCAGAAAACATGTTCCCGATGTAGGGGGAGACTAGAACCAGGGTTACAGTTTAAGAATAAGGGGTAAGCCATTTAGAACGGAGATGAAAAAATACTTTTTCACACAGCGAGTTGTGAGACTGTAGAATTCTCCGCCTCAGAGGGCGGTGGAGGTTGGTTCTCTGGATACTTTGAAGAGAGAGCTAGATACGGCTCTTAAAGATGGCTGAGTCGGGGGATAAGGGGAGAAGGCAGGAACGGGGTACTGATTGGGGATGATCAGCCATGATCACATTGAATGACGGTGGTGGCTCGAAGGGCCGAATGGCCTATTCCTGCATCTATTGTCAATTGTCTATTGTTAATTCCTTAACCACTAAAGAGTTGCGTGTTGAATGCCAATTCATTCTACAAAAACTTGAAAACTGTTCCAGTACATTAGCCGAATAGATACATTTAAGCTAGAAGAACCAATTAATCAACTCTAAAAGTTAGCTTTTAAATTTAATTAATGTAACATTTTGCCCCATATTTGCTGTTTGAATAGTCCTGGTACAATTGAGTCAGTAAAAGAACAAAGTTTAGACGTAGAAACAGTTCTATAAATTAAATACGTACTTCTTCGGAGAGATCTGGGTTGAGATGGGAATCCACCGATAGGAAATCCAAAAGTACTCATGCGCTGCACCAGGTTTGCAACGTTTCCTGATTTTTCTCGTTTGTTGATTGCATTTTCCTCTTTTGTATCTGTATCTCTTTTTAGTTCCTGCAATAAAAATGTCAGCAATGAATGCTGTGAACCAATATACTACAAGCTCACAAGACAAGATCACAAGATACACAAATTTGTCACATGTACCAATTGGTACAGTGAAATGTGTAGTCGCCATACAGCCATACAAATAATAAAGTGCACAGGGCAAGATATATATATATTTTTTTAAACACTGAAATTCCCACACAGCGAGATCAAATTCCCACTGTGAGGGAAGGCTCCAAAAATTCAGTCGTCCTCCTCTGTTGTCCTCTTGTGGTTGGGGTGGGGTGGGGGGGCTCCCAAACCCCCCTCTGTCACCGCTCCGGGCGGCCCGATGTTCAGGCGCTCTCGCTGAGGTGATGGAAGTCCGACGTCGGGACTGGAGGACCTCTTCAGCGGCTTGGACATCCAAAAACGGCCACCTACCGGAGTCCGCGGCTCCCAATGGCTGCAGGCCGTGCTGGGCGGAGATGCAACGCTGGCAGCCCTTGGCTAAGGGCCCCAGGTCTCTGCGATGTTGAAGCCTGCGCCGGCCATGCTGGAAGCTCCACGAGCCACAGCTCCGCGATGTTGGAGCAGCGGCCCAACGCTCCAAACGGCGATCCAGGTAAGGCATCGCCCGCTCTGCGGTGAATCCAGAGCTGCGCCGCCACTGTTAAAGCTCTGGTCCGGTCCCCGGCAGGAAAGGCCGCTCCAATCCAGGTGGTAGGCCGCGAGGAGGGGGGGCAAGGATGCCACTCGGAGAATAGTCGCGTCCCCGCCAGGAAGCGACTAGACTTCAACATAAGAACTTTGAGGAAATCACTGCCCTGTAATAAACTAAATATCCCTGGACATTCTTCATAGGTATTGAAGGAAAATATAAAGGCTTCAGAATCCTGATGTATAAAATAGTTAAGAGCTACAGTGAAGTAATTTTCATTTTTCATCTGCACGCTCAAAAGCATAAGATAAGTTTCCTGCCACATACAATTTCAATAAGCAAAATAAAGTCACAAAATTAACATTATGGTTACTTAGCTTTCCAAGAATATAACGCAAACTTCAGTTTCGTATACAAAAGGTATTATAAGAAGTGACAAGCTGCAGGACACCAACTGCGAGTAAAGAAAAATATTGCCAAATATTTTCAAGGTTGAGGTTTGGAAGAATAGGGAATTGAGGTTAGAGGAACAAGCATAAAAATACAACCAAAGCCAGAATTGAATCAATCATCACTTTAGTTTATGTCATAAAGGGCTCAAGAGGCTGTGTGACCTGCCATTTCTCATATTCATATACATAGAAACATAGAAATTAGGTGCAGGAATAGGCCATTCGGCCCTTCGAGCCTGCACCGCCATTCAATATGATCATGGCTGATCATCCAACTCGGTATCCTGTACCTGCCTTCTCTCCATACCCCCTGATCACTTTAGCCACAAGGGCCACATCTAACACCCTCTTAAATATAGCCAATGAACTGGCCTCAACTACCTTCTGTGGCAGAGAATTCCAGAGATTCACCACTCTCTGTGTGAAAAATGTTTTTCTCATCTTGGTCCTAAACTACCCTTAAACTGTGACCCCTTGTTCAACATCAGTTGTTAAAACACTCATACACGTCTAGGCTTCCATCTGAATCCATTAATGCAGCATTTCCTGTCGGCCTCTCATCCCTGCCTCATTAATCTATAGTGCATCCAAAACTATCTTCGCAGAAGTTATACTAAAGTGCTGTACTGTTTACCTGTGCCCTGTGTACGGCATGATTGAAATCTTGTAAAGTTTCTGATCTGGATAGTACTCAAATAAAAATAATAAAGTTTCTGTTCCTCAGAACGCAGTTATTACAATAATAAGTAGAGCCAGGATTTTGTCATCAATGCCATGTGCCATTTCATGCCTTTTTTGATAATTTCACCAGGATAATGCCTTTTTCATGATTGAGTAAATCTGCCTTTTTTTTGCCGTTTTACTAAAAGGTTGTGCTATTTTCTCTAGTTGTACCGTGATTACAATGACGTATTGTATGTTAACACGTTAATATTAATGTTATTATTAACGTGTTAACATAGTATAACCTACAAGAACATTTCCACCACAGGGGCAAAACCGGGGCGCCACTGTCAGTCGTTCATTCGTTCGTGCCGCTGCCCGCTGGTTCAGTCTTCTCCAAGATCTATTTAAGAAAGAACTGCAGATGCTGGAAAAATCGAATATAGACATAAAATGCTGGAGAAACTCAGCGGGTGAGGCAGCATCTATAGTGAGAAGGAATAGTGACGTTTCGGGTCGAGACCCTTCAATGGGGGGGGGGGGGGGGGGGGGGGGGGGACAGAAAGGAAGATGCGGGACAGTAGGACTAGAAGGAGAGCTGGGAAGAGGGAGGGGAGGAGGGAGAAGGCAAGGGCTATCTAAAATTAGAGTAGTCAATGTTGATACCTCTGGGGTGTAGACTAGCCAGCGAAATACCAAAGCTCGTCTCCTCACTACATTTACTGCTGGCTCCAGTCATAAATCTAAATTTTTAAGTGATCTGTGCAAGGCATTCATTGATGCTGGAATTCCACTGTGGAAATTGGAAAACAAATCTCTCAGAGGTTTTTTAGAGAAATACACTGAGGACCATATACCGAGCGAGTCATCACTGCGGAAACATTATGTTGACGGCAACTTCAACATTGTTGTGCAGAAAATTAGAGAAGAAGTTGCATGCAATAGAATATGGATCTCAATAGACGAGACAACCGATGCTGTGCGGAGATAGCTGGCCAATGTGGTCATCAATACACTGGAGGCTGGTCAATCACCAAAGAAGTATTTGTTGACATCGGAAGTATTGGAGAAGTCAAACAGCTCGGCCATTGCTCAGTTGTTTACATCTTCACTTGCTGTACTTTGGCCAGAAGGTATAAAACACGCTACCTCCTCAGCCCGTTATGACTAGGTGGGGTACATCAATGCTGTACTCAATGCTGCAAATTTTGAAAAGATAAAATAAATCATCAAATGTTTTGAAGAAGAAGAATCTGCTCCAGTCAGGATCGTCAGTGAAATCATGCAGAAAAAGTCCCTCCATCACGATCTTGTGTTTATTGCTTCCAATTTTACAAACTTCCAACAAGCTATCACTTTCCTTGACAAACGTTAGTTAACTTGCAGGTTTTCAACAAAGTAACTGATGATATTCATAAAGTTCCTGGCGTTGTAGGTAAAGACAAACATGGAAGATATGAGAGAGTAATTTAGGTAACAAAGATCTTGATGAAATACAAAACATAGCTAAAGTTCTCAAAGGTAGTTGTTATGCACAAGATATCAACATGAATATAGAGTCTGTAGCTTGTTTCGGGTATGCACCATTGACCTCAGCTGAGGTAGAAAGAAGTTTTTCACAACTGAAGCATATTATGTCTGACAGGTGGCATAGTTTAACACCAGATCATTTGAAAAAAATGCTAGTAATTATGTGCAACCAGGCAACTTTGGTAGTATACCTTTATATTATCATTTTTGATCGTATTTAGATGGTGGAAATACATGGCTTTTTATGCCTTTTTTTAATAAAAATTATCATGCCTTTTTCCCTGCCTATTTCAGAGATTTTTAGTGCCTAAACATCCTGGCTCTAATAATAAGCTAAACTAAAATAAACTGGCTCAGCCGTGTGCCAGAGCCTCAATAAAAAAAACTAATCTTCAAATCGTTTTATCATTCCACCCTTATCTATTTGTTCAACCCAACAAACCACAAAACATTCCTCCACTTTCTGTGCATTTACCATTCTCATTACATTCTTATTTCATTCACATCAGCTGCCTTCAGCAGCTCAGCACCAAACCCCCCCCCCCCCCGAGATCTTCTCCTCAAACCTTCATGCTTGCTGCCTCCCTTTTCTCTAGAATAAACCTGTTGTACGACCAAGCTTTTGACATCACTTGTAACATTTTCTTTAGGCCAATGTTAATTTCAGGCCGAGTCTGCTACAATAAAGACATTTTATGTTGGCAGAATTGCATAGATTAAACAAACAGACCATTTACCCGAAACAGAATATGACACATGATCCTCCATTCACGTTATATTACCCAACAAATATAATATTTGATATCCTTCCCTCTTGAATGAATAGAGCCTCTCCTTTCATGGATCAATATTGTTTAAAAACTTCAACCATTTCCTTGAAGTATTTTTTTCAATTTCACCTCTGATTTATTGGTAAAGATCTTTGCACTGACAATGTCTACTTGTGCCCTACCCACAAATTAAACACTTTGCCTACTTTGCAGTTATTCCAATTTTTCCATCAGATAATCCTTCAATCCCTGTGTTTTCAAGAGAGAATTTTACACGTCCTCATATTTCTAGTGTTATTCTCATAAATCTTTTATATGCTCTTTCCTGTGCCTGTGTAATAAGATGATGACAAAAACTATTATATGATCAGAATCATATGCAGCAAAGAATAGGGACTATATACAAAACGTTCAATATGGTCTAACCGCAAATAGAGGTTCAGCTGAAAGAAATAAAGTGAATATCCCAACCCGAAGCATCGCCAATTCATTTTCTCCAGGGATGTTGCCTAACCCACTAAGTTACTCCAGTACTATATGTCTTTCTTTTTAATATAAAGCAACCATTTGCAGTTCTACAAACTCAATGTATTCCTCTGCTTTTGTGGCATCACCAATCAATTTTGTTTTGAGTGATCGTTATTCCAAGATTCTTTTGGTATTCTGTCCTTCTGGTCATGCGGCGCACAGCACAAAAACAGACCTCAGCACACAAGGCGTGTATTGATCATCAAGCACTATTTAGAATAATGCCATGTATTCTCTCCTGGATTAATCAGTTCCACCCTCTGCCTACAATCACAAATTGCACTTGAGACAGTTCACAGTAACTAATTGTTCAACCAAAATGTCTTTGGCGTGGAAACGAGAGCGCCCACAGGGAGAACGGGCCAATTCTACACAGTGGGCAATAAGGGTCAGGATCAAACTTGGATCTCTGGTAGGAAGCAACTGGACTATCTGCTACAACATGGAGCTCCATCACCAACACACCAATTTGGTTTCAATTTTCAATATGAAAACTTTTGTTTTAATAATAAGACCATTTAGTGGACATGGATTTTTCTTTGGCTGCTCTGTTCCATCTGCAAGGAAACCAGCAAGGTTGGTAGAATCAAAACTTTTTAAATCAACGGTTGTTAACATCTTGTGGAAAAACATATTGGAATCACCGGAAATGTTAAGCTGACTGCTCTACAGTACTGCTTGCCTTCTTAAGAATGTGTGTAACATTAGCTATTCACCAGTCACATGACACCAAGCCATTGCATGACATGCATATTTATGCCTCGATTGCATTTATTTCCTTGAACGTAGCTGTAACGTTCCCGACCAGAAGTATTACATTTCATATTTTGCCTCTAAAACAATAAAAAAATCTTCAATGTCACCTCCATCTAAGCTACCCCCCAGAAAAAAGTTGCCATTTCCACCATTTATTGGTTACTGGTTTCTTATTGTCAGGTATACAGATATAGAGTACAGAAATATATTTGATGGGAAGTGGTGGTTGGGGGTGGAGGGGAGCAGCAGGGTCGGCTTTGCATAATGGACTGGGCTGTGTATGCACCACTCTACAATTTGTTGCAGTCTTGGACAGAATCTTGGGATTGAATGTAATCATTAACAGTCTTTTCACTGACTGCATAGCCCACAACAAAAAGTTTTCCACTGTACCTCGGTACATGCAACAATAATAACCTAAACTAAATTGCCATATCAAGCTGTGATACATCCAGAAAAGAAGCTTGAACTCAGGATTAGATGAAAAGTTATACTTTATAATCTACTAACCTATCTCCAAAGATGTATTATTAGTAAATCATTCAATTTTTTTAAACCATGACATTTGTGGGTTTTTTTCCTCTTTCTCTCTTACTTCCTATATTAAAAAAAAACTAGAAGCAGAACCAATCCACAATTAATATTAATAATGTACGACTGATATACATGAAATGTTTATAATATGTTTGCTTCTAATAAAAATACTAAAAAACAAACAAAAAAGATGCTTTCAATAGTGCACCTGCAGAAATTGGTACGGGTCACTGCACACATGCTATTTGGCAGTAGCGATAATGCGGTTGGATGAGAACAAAGTGTTGTAATATTTACCCCCAGAAATGTAAACCGCTCGATCATCTGCACTTCAGCACTATTGAGGCAGACTGGTCGCATTTACTCCACATCATTTCCTTGTCAATGACTCCTTAGGTTTCTCCTTAGGTTTCTGACATTGAGGCTGTATTCTTGATGACATGCTGCTACGCTCTCTATCTACTTACTGCACTACACTCAGTTTCACCATTGTTCAAGATCCAGGCCACTACAATGGTGTCATTTGCACACTTGTAAATGTTAACATTGCATTTGCCTTCCTTGCCAACAACTCAACCCACAAATTACCCTTTGGGAATCCTGCACTAACCCTGGCAAGTCCCATTGCACCTCCAATTTTTGAATCTCCCCATTGAGATCAATGGTTGTAGTTCACAATCTCCCAACCCGTCTCATTGTAGCCTTTAAACTGTTTTGTTTTCATCTACATGTGTGCAATAATGCTGCAACACTGTAACACTATAGCACTACATTTTGCACTTGGGTCATTTCTCTCTCAACACTGCCTTTTATATTCCAATGTGGTTTGATTGTACTGATGGATCACATACAAATTGTTTCACTGTATCTCAGTCTAGGTAATAATAATAACACAATACCAATATATGTTGGACACTAGTTATAATGCAATAAAGTCATATAGCACAGAATTGGTCCCTTCAGCCCCTCTTGTCCATGTCGACCAAGACATCCCATCCAAGCGAGTCCCATTTGTCTGCATTAGGCCCATCCTATCCATGTACTTATCCAAGTGTCTTTTAAATATTGTTATTGTATGAAGACCGTTCTTAACTTTGCATCTTATAACCTGGGTCAGCATGGTGGCACAGCGGTAGAGTTGCTGCCTTACAGTCAGAGATCCGGTTGATTCAGACAATGGGTGTTGTCTGTATCGAGTTTGAATGTTCGCCCCGTGATCTCCGTGGGTTTTTTTCCAGGTGCTCCAGTTTCCTCCCATACTCCAAAGGTTTGTAGACAGTTTGGCTCAGTAATAATTGTAAATTGTCGCCAGTGTATATAAGATAGTGCTAGCCTGCGGTGATCGTGGGACGGCGCAGACTCGGTGAGCCGAAGGGCCTGTTTTTTACATGATGTATCCCTAAACTAAACTAAAAAGTAGGTACGACTTCTTACACAATCAACCAGGAAATGGGTTCAGCATTGAGAAAGCCCAGTCAGACACAAACTTGCATTGACTTTGAGAGGCCAAATGTATGGTTCAAAACTCAATTCTGTTCAAAGTTTCTGCGAGGTATTTCTAGAGGGAAAAGTGCTTCAGGTTGGCAGATCAAAAGATAGAGGTGCTTTTTACTTTCCCACTTTGTAACAGAGCATGTCATCTCCAATTCAACGTGAAATTTAAGGAAAATTAGTACATTTTGCAATTAAAAATCAGAAGGTGCTGGAAATACTCAGCAGCTGAAGCCACATTTGTGGGAACAGAAACATAGCTGATGTTTCAATCTGAAGGGTATTACAGCTGAATGGTTGAAAGTTTCCCTTCCCGCAGATACTGCCTCATCTCTTGAGTATTTCTAACATTTTCTGTTTTTATTTCAGATTTCCAGCATCTGCACTCTCATTGATTTTAGCAAATTTTCCAAATTTGGAATATATCTGATCATTAAATTTATCCCACATTAGTGAAATACAAACCAGATTACACAGAAGGCTATGTTTCCTTTCACTCTTTGCAATTAGGTACCAGTCACCATCATCCACCAGCTCTTTCCCATAATTATATTTAAAGTTTTTTTTTAATTGTCCTTTCAGGCAACACAATCCCATTCATTACCAGGCACAGAGTAAAATGACAAATTGTGTTCAAAGTTCACAGCATTGTGTTCTTGATATATCCATATGCATATTATGGTAGATTACTCCCAGGGTTGGGCAGCTGTGGATCTGATCCCAACTTACTTCACACAAATGTTGAAATTAATATGACATGCTTCCCATAAGGAAGAGACTTAGTATATTCAACAACAGAGTGGATCTTCGGCATCTCCCAGAATGTGTTTCTTAATTTAACACAACTGGAACACTTGCCTCATAGTGGATTTGTGGTTTAAGTTTGTGCATTTTGTTACTGCCTGTGTTACTGTGTGTGCATTTTTGTTACTTTGCATGTGTGGTTAAGTTAATGCATTTCGTTGTCTCTGTACTGTACACTGACAATGACAATTAAAATTGAATCTGAAGTTACTGTATAGATTAATTTCATGAGACAATTACTCCACAAGGGTGTCAAGAGATGGAGAAAGTGAATAAAGGGAGTGAACCCTGGTGGACTGGCGAGGGTGGGAAAGCAACACAGTGAGTGAGGATTACCCAAAATTATAAAATTCAATATTCACACCATTGGGTTTTAAGCTACCCTAGTGGAATATGAGTTTCGATTGAAGTTTGAATTTTACCTCATCATGGCTGTGGGGGAAGAAGAGGACAAATGTGTCAATGTGGAAATTGAAGGGATCAACTTTCACCTGGAAGCTCAAGATGGCCTTTGCAGACAGAGCGCAATTGCTCTACAAAGCAGTCCTGTAGTCTACACATAGGTAGGCATAGGTAGAGGTAGCGTTAGACATGTAAAGGGACATGTCTGTGGTGCTGCAGTCTGTGTAAAGGGATCCTGTCTTTGTGGGTGCTGTCTGTACAGTGTTTGTATGTTCTCAATGATCACATGGGTTTTCTCTGGGTGCTGTGGTTTCCTCCCACATTCCAAAGACATGCAGGTTTGTGGGTTAATTGGCTTCTATAAATTACCCCACGTGAGTAGGATGCAAAACTGGGCTAACATAGAACTAGCGTATGGCTGATCATTGGTTGACGTTTACTCAGTGGGCCAAAGGGCCTGCTTCCATGCTGCATTTCTAAAACAATTTTTTTTTAAACTTGGTTCCACAGATGCAGATGCCAGCTCACAATCATTGAAAGGAATAGATCAGTTTGAAAGAGAGGTACGCGAGTATGATGCAGTTTAAAAATATCAATTGCTTTTGTACATAAATTGTATTTGAAATGGACTAAAAACTACCAGCATTAAAGAATGATTTGCAACATTATGAGACCGTGTCTAATATATTAGAGCTGAGCAATGCTCCACAACTTCCACTCAGTAATAAGGAAGTTTTGAAAAGACAACCTTTTTCCCCCATAGATATCTCAACTCAATGCATGTTGTTTCAAATAAATCCAAGCAACTACGAAGAGAAAATTTGACATGTAACCAGAATGCAAGTCAATTCAGGGATGGGACGTCCCATGAAAGTTAACAATGTCCCACCGAGAAGACAGATCAAGCATTTATTCCACTCAACTGGGCAGTAGCACTGGACTCCTAAGACTAGACTGAATTTCCAGCCTTCCATTCTCGCTAAGTGTTGCCTTGAGATACCTGTGACGTGCTGTTAGATTCTTCATGGGATCCAATGGGACAACATTGGCTGGCAAATCTGATGATGAGCCTGCATCAGCTCAATCTGATGGAAATCCAACAGGTCCACTGATCTAAACAGGAAGAAAGAACTGTGAAGTGAGCAGCAATCTCCTTTTTATTTAATTTACTAGATTCAAATTATTTCATTATTTTGACTACACCTTTATCGTTTATCAACAATCTTGATTTGATGAAATAGTGCTCATGTGTTTTTGAACACTTGAGATTTGAGAAAGAGTTACAGGGTGAGCATACAAATTTCATGCAGACTGAAGATCAGGAATGACCCCACAGAGTTTTTTTGATTTATCATTAGTGGTGAAGGCAAGAGCCAATCACTGTATAAAACATCTTGATTTGAACTCTTTTCTGTGATTGTTGCCGGAGTCTTTCTCACTTGAGAATTTTGTTTTATTTGTACATGGGACGTACACAACAGTCATACCAACATTTATAATCTTTCCCAAATTACCTGATCTGCAGAAGGTAGTAACGACATCAGTTAGTTAGTTTAGTTTATTGTCATGTATACCAAGGTAGAGTGAAAAGCTTTTGTTGTGTGCCAACCAGTCAGTGTGCCAGGAATCACATATAGACCAAACTGATCAAGGATGGCAGATTTGTACAGGATGAAACAGTAATGCAGTAGACCAGCTGCCTCACAGCATCAGAGACCCAGGTTCTACCCTGACTATGGGTGCTGTCTGTGTTGAGTTTGTATATGCTCCCTGTAACCGTGCAGGTTTTTTTTCTGGGATCTCCCTGCAGTCCAGAATGGGTTATCCACATTTTAGTTAAAGTCCAGCAATACTGGATGAGAAGCTCATGCTGCAGTCAATGCCCAGAAATCATGTACAAAAAGGCACTGTACTCAAATGTCATTCCAACAAACTTGGGCCAATACCACAATGCCTGCACACCAGGTGGGTATATGCCAAGTAGTGCAGCTGATTCAACTTCAGCAGACTCAGACATAGGCCCGATCATCAGTCTAAAGAAAGGTTTCGGCCCGAAACGTTGCCTATTTCCTTCGCTCCATAGATGCTGCTGCACCCGCTGAGTTTCTCCAGCACTTTTGTCTACCTCCGGCTCGATCATGACGCCTGGTGCTGCCAATGTAGGTTTTCCACATTTGCCCTGAGGCAGCATGGGTTTCCACCCACAACAACATGCGGGTCAGTGGGTTAATTTACAACTGTAAATTGCCTTTAGAGTAGATCGAGAAACATCAAGGGTGTTAATGGGCATGAATGAAAGAACAGATTATACAGAAAATAAGTGGGGAATGGGATTACATTTAGACCTGACATACCTTCAGTGGGCAGAATCCTGTCCTTCCACGTTAAAAGAAAAATTGAATAGGAAAAACCTATCAAGAAGCAGACTACTTTATGCAAGATGGTGAGCAAGTTCTGTCAGCCTTCATGGAAGAATTTCAGACGTTGGTCCTTCTCTACCCTCTGACTCGCACATTCAGCAAAGAATATATTTTCTGTCAGAACAAGTGACAACAGCTATAATATCCATTGGAATTTGCTAAAATTAGTCTGTCGGAGCATTTGGTTCGCTGCTGTGATGCAATACACCAAAATCCTGTTCAACAGGTAGGAGCAGAAAAGAATGAAACCTGACACCAAAACAGTCAATGAGATGAGACAAAGCAAATGTTTAACCATTCAAGGTTTTGTTTCTGTCAAATGGGCCTGTTCAGAAACATACCCAGATTAAGATATTGAGAGTAAATCCCAGAAACCTGTTGTTTGTGGAATGCTTAACTACCGAAACACCATAACTGGTAAATCTGTTAATTCCAAACAATTAGACATCTCAGATTGTTTAATTTACAGACATTTTAAAGGTTTATAACATTGACAAAGTGCAATTCCACAAAAATATTGCAGTGGAGATTCATCTAATAACTAAACTATTTTGATTTCAGAATAAGAGATGATGAGGAATTTCTCCCGAGAGTCATCAACTTTTTGAATGTTCGACAATGGACAAGAACTATGGAAGTGAAATTATTGCTTGTATTCAAGGCAAAGACTGACAGATATTTGGATTCCAAGGGAGTCAAGGGATGTGGGGAACAAGGAACAAAGAGAGGTTGAGGTCAGTACTGGATGCGACTTGACCTTACTCAACAGTAGTGCACTCTCAAGGTGCCAAGTGATTAACTTAGGCTTTTGTTCCCATTTCTTATATTGTGATTTTGAAATACTATTTTTATTCAGGCAACAAGGAGGCAAGTCAATGTTAACTCTTACTAAAAGAGGATGCAAGTACAAGAATGCTGATGGTTTACTAAAATTATACAGGGCCATTATGACGCAGTACATGGAACAATGCTTGGGTTTGCTCCTCTTCAGCAAGGACAAATTAATTTGCAATGCAGAAAGTTCAACAGGATTGAATCTTGGAATGGAACAAGGTAGATCCATTAAAGTTGAATAAAGAGACCAGGATGATATTCTATAATGTTTGGAAGAGATGCTTTCATTTAAAATACAAAATTCTCACTGGGCTAAATATTTAGTATATCACATCTAGTGTCTATGATTTATCGTCCTCTATGTTGTAAGCCCAGGGGTAAATGTAGATTTAGAAACATAGAAACATAGAAATTAGGTGCAGGAGTAGGCCATTCGGCCCTTCAAGCCTGCACCGCCATTCAATATGATCATGGCTGATCATCCAACTCAGTATCCCGTACCTGCCTTCTCTCCATACCCTCTGATCCCCTTAGCCACAAGGGCCACATCTAACTCCCTCTTAAATATAGCCATTGAACTGGCCTCAACTACCCTCTGTGGCAGAGAGTTCCAGAGATTCACCACTCTCTGTGTGAAAAAAGTTCTTCTCATCTCAGTTTTAAAGGATTTCCCCCTTATCCTTAAGCTGTGACCCCTTGTCCTGGACTTCCCCAACATCGGGAACAATCTTCCTGCATCTAGCCTGTCCAACCACTTAAGAATTTTGTAAGTTTCTATAAGATCACCTCTCAATCTCCTAAATTCTAGAGAGTATAAACCAAGTCTATCCAGTCTTTCTTCATAAGACAGTCCTGACATCCCAGGAATCAGTCTGGTGAACCTTCTCTGCACTCCCTCTATGGCAATAATGTCCTTCCTCAGATTTGGAGACCAAAATTGTACGCAATACTCCAGGTGTGGTCTCACCAAGACCCTGTACAACTGCAGTAGAACCTCCCTGCTCCTATACTCAAATCCTTTTCCTATGAAAGCTAACATACCATTCGCTTTCTTCACTGCCTGCTGCACCTGCATGCCTACTTTCAATGACTGGTGTACCATGACACCCAGGTCTCGCTGCATCTCCCCTTTTCCTAGTTGGCCACCATTTAGATAATAGTCTGCTTTCCTGTTTTTGCCACCAAAATGCATAACCTCACACTTATCCACATTATACTGCATCTGCCAAACATTTGCCCACTCACCCAGCCTATCCAAGTCACCTTGCAGTCTCCTAGCATCCTCCTCACAGCTAACACTGCCCCCCAGCTTAGTGTCATCCGCAAACTTGGAGATATTGCCTTCAATTCACTCATCCAGATCATTAATATATATTGTAAATAGCTGGGGTCCTAGCACTGAGCCTTGCGGTACCCCACTAGTCACTGCTAGTTGAAGGTTTGAAGGCCACCGCAGAACACATCAGTTTATACGGCAAGGACAATCAAGAGCTTTCAGTCATTTTCACATGATCCCTCCCATGCTGACTTCCACTTTGCTCCATTGATACCTAAACAATTTTTGAGGAGCAACATCTCATCTTCCATGTTTTGCAGACCTCAGGACGTCATACTGAACTCTATTTCCAGTTAACACACTTTTCTCCTCTCCAGAGATCTCTCCAGGGAAGATACCTAAAATGTTAATCTATAAGCAAAGTCCAATGCACAATAAACACGTGTACAATGTCATCATATGCAGATTGATAACAGACTTTGAATCTTAGAAATGTCAAGCTCAATGTTATGGTACGCTGCATGCCAAGTCTAGAGGAAAATTTCATTGAATTCTCAAAGTCATGCCAGTAATTGAACAACAGAACGGGGAAGGAAAAGGATAGCGAAGAAAAGAAGCCATATCAAAACGATAGAACATTAATTTAGACTAGAAATACAGCGTGGAAACAGACCCTTCGGCCCCCCGAGTCTGCACCGACCAGCAATCACCAGTTTGCTAACCTACACACACTGGGGACAATTTTACAATTTACCAAAGCCAATTAAGCTACAAAGTTGTATGTCTTGAAATGCACCCTGAGAAATCCCACGTGGTCATAGGGAGAACATACAAACTCCATACAGACAGCACCCGTAGTCAGGATCAAACCAGTGTCACTGGCATTGCAAGGCTGCAACTCTACCGCTGGGCCACTGTGCCGCCCCCTAATTTAATTAAATTAGATAATGAAAGGCCAAAATGTGCTCACTCAACTGAAATAAATAATGTAATACTTATTGTAAGATGGAATAACAATAAAGGAAATTCGCGTCAAAATTATAGATTATAGATGAGGCTCTCACTGGGGTCTCATAATAGATATCGCTCTCACTAGGGTCTCCTCGATATCCCGTAGCTCCGCTCTTAATCCCCCTCCCCATTCGTAACAAGGACAGAGTCCCCCTTGTCCTCGCCTTCCACCCCATCAGCCTTCGTATACAGCATATAATCCTCCAACATTTTCGCCACCTCCTACGGGATCCCACTGCTGGTCACATCATCCCATCTCCACCCCTTTCTGCTTTTTGCAGAGACCATTCCCTCCGTAGCTTCCCACCCAAACCACCCTTTTCCCAGGTACTTTCCCCTGCAATTGCAGGAGATGCAACACCTGTCCCTTTTCCTCCCCCCCTTAATTCCATCCAAGGCATGTTGGCCTTCATAACAAGAGTTGAGTTTAGGGGCAAAGAGGTCCTTCGACAGTTGTACCTAGTGAGGTCACACCTGGAGTATTGTGTGCAGTTTTGGTCTCCAAATTTGAAGAAGGACATTCTTGCTATTGGGGGAGCGCAGCGTAGGTTCACTAGGAGGTTAATTCCCAGGATGGCAGGACTGTCATATGTTGAAAGAAAGAAGCGACACGGCTTGTATACACTGGAATTTAAGAGAGGGGATCTTATTGAAACATATAAGATTATTAAGGGATTGGACACGCTGGAGGCAGGAATCATGTTCCAGATGTTGGGGGGGGGGGGGGGGGGGGGTCCAGAACAAGGGGCCACAGTTTAAGAATAAGGGGTCGGCCATTTAGAACAGAGATGAGGAAAAACTTTTTCACCCAGATGTGAAGCTGTGTAATTCCCTGCCTCAGAAGGCAGTGGAGGCCAATTCTTTGGATGCCTTCAAGAGAGAGCTAGATAGAGCCCTTAAAGATAGTGGAGTCAAGGAATATGGGGAGAAGGCAGGAATGGGGTATTGAACAGGAACGGGGTATTGTGGATGATCAACTATGATCACAGTGAATGGCAGTGCTGTCTCGAAGAGCTGAATAGCCTACTCCTGCACCTATTGTCTATTGACCTAAACAGTTTTTCCAGGTGAGGCAGAGGTTCACTTGCACCTCCTCCAACTTCATCTACTGTATTCGCTGTTCCAGATGTCAATTTCTCTACATCGGCGAGACCAAGCGCAGGCTTGCCGATCGTTTCGCTTAACACCTCCGCTCAGGCCATCTTAGCCTATCTGATCACCCGGTGGCCCAGCACTTCAACTCCCCCTCCCATTCCCAATCTGTCCTGGGCATCCTCCATTGTCAGAGTGAGGCCCAGCGCAAGTTGGAGGAACAGCACCTCATATTTCGCTTGGGTAGTATACACCCCAGCGGCATGAACATTGACTTCTCAAACTTCAGATAGCCCTTACTTGTTTTCTCTCTCCTTCCCCTTCCCCATCCCAGTTCTCCCACCAGTCTTACTGTCTCCACCTGCATTCCATCTTTGTCCCTCCCCCGACATCAGTCAGAAGAAGGGTGTCGACCCGAAACGTCAGCCATTCCTTCTCTCCATAAATGCCGACTCACCCGCTGAGTTACTCCAGCATTTTCTGTCTATCTTCAAAATTATATACACTGGGAACAGGCGATAGAATGGAAATTACAAATCTTTTTACCAAACTTCCTATAACCCAAACAATAATTTCTAATAAACAACTTTTTATATTTTTTCAGTATGTTTTAAAGCATGTTTTTGATGTTTCTCGGTGTGTTTTGTGTGTATCGGGGGGGGTAAGGGGGAAACCGTTTCGGCCGTCTACTCCACGGAGAGGTGACTTTTTCCAGGTCACCTCCCCCGTGGCCTAACAGCAAGGATCGGCGCGGCCTTTCCCGGAGACGCGCCCGAGGCTTCAGCGGCGGGCGCAGCATGGACTCTCGGCGTGGAGCGGGTGAGCCCTCGCTGGGGCTCACTGGAGGGAAGCGCTCCGTTTCGCTGGCCCGGGGCAGCCGGCAGCCTGAAGCCGCGCGCGGTCTGCACAGCTCCAGCTGGCGCAGCGTCTACAGCCCGGGATCCCTCGTGGGGGACCCGGGGTAAGAAGAAGCCATCACTGCCAGCCCGCTGCCAACTTCTACCACGGGCGCGGTGGCGACTTACCATCCCCCCTGGAGGGGGGGGGGGGGGGGGCTTCGACCACCGGCCCTGCGGTCTGCGGTGCTTCTGGCTGCGGCGCGGCGGGAACCTTAAATCTTCGACCGCCGGCCTGTGGCCTAGACCAGCCTGAAGCCGCGGTCTCCAGTGGGGAAGAGCCGATCCTGGACTTACCTTGACTTTGACTTTGTCCCTTACCATCTGGACGCCCGCAGCAACGGCTGCGGAGGGTGGAGGTCCCGACCACGGGGTAAAATGGAGGAGGTCTGGCCAAGTTCTGTGCCTTCCACCACAGTGATGAATGCTGTGGTGGATGTTTGTGTTACATTTTTGTTGTGGTTGTGTGTTCTTTATTATTGTACCGCTGCTGACAACACAAATACCACCGACCATGGTTGTGTGGCAAATAAATTCTATCAAATTCTATCAAAATAAGAACCATGTTCAAACAAAGGCAAAGAATTGTTTTGGGAGGAGTTCGTACTATATTGTTAAAGTCAATTTATACTGTCTTGAAAGCTAATTATTGAGAAGGAGTATTTGAATCTTTGTCACAGAAAATTCTTACGCTATCTGTGAAAGAAACAACCAATGAGAGAAAAACTACTAAAAATCCTGCTGTAGATTTTAGATACCCTGATAGAGCATTACTTGGTGCATAAATACTACTTTCAAAAGTCATCTTAGAATCTTGATCTTCCAATGCAATCATTATTAATTCAAAATAGAAAACTGCAGGCAGTGGGAATCTTAAAAAAAAAAGAAAGAAAATATTGAAGAAAAAAAAAAAAATCAGCAAATCAGGATAAATTTCCCCACCTTGGGATAATATGGAACTAGTGTGACCAGGTGATCAATGGCGGGCACGAGCTGGGCGACCCAAACGACTTGTTTCAATGCTGCATCTCTAAACGAAAATTAAGGCAAATGTGTCTTTTTCTTTCTATATCAGAACTGGTCATTTCTGTCTGTAAACAATTTAGGGTTTTTTTTTTAAATTATATTTGTATAATTGTATCAGTTGATGATGGCAAAGCCATAACAAATTGTCTGTTTTGACATCAGCAAGGTGTTTGAAAAGGTTTTGCATGGTAGGCTGCTCTGGAACGTTCAATCCAATGGGATCGAAGGAGAGCTAGTTGACAGGCTAAAGAATTGGCTTAGTGGAAGGATCCAGAGGTTGATGGAGGAAGGTTGTATTTTGGATTGGAGGCCTGTGACTAGTAATGTGTCTCAGGGATCGGTGCTGAGACCCATTGCTGTTTGTGGATAATGTCAACAATTTGTACGAGAATGTAGAAAGTGTGATTAATGAAATTGTAGATGACACTAGTATCATAGAATGCAAAGATGGTTACAGCTGGATCTTGAATAGCTGGGCAAACGGGCTGAGGAATGTTTAGTGCAGTTTCTTGCAAATAAGTGTGAAGCGTTACATTTTGTTGCACTAAGGCAGGGCTTTCACAGTGAATGGCAGGGCACCAAGGATTGTGGTGGAGCAGAGGGATCTGGGTGTGCAGGTATATAGTTCTTTGAAAGTGACATCTTGGGTAGATAAGGTGGTCAAGGTGACTTTCAACACTTTCACCAGTCACGGAATTGAATATAGAAGTTGGGATGTTGTATTACAGTTGTACGAGATATTGGTGAGGTTGCATTTGGAGTATTGTGTTCAGTTTTGGACCGTGCCAAAGTGAGCATGTTGGTAGGCTGGAAAGAGAGCAGAAAAGATGTATGACAACGTGGCCAGGAATTGAAGGCCTGAACTATGGGGAGATGTTGGGCAGGCTTTATTCTATGCACAGGATGATGACAGGTTTAGTTTAGTTTATTATTATTACATAAAGGCAATGTGAAAAGCTTCGGACAAAGAAAAGGCTATACATGAATACAATCAAGTGGCCCACAGTACACAGGTAAAGGAAAAAGGTTACAACATTTAGTGCACAGATATGACTTTATAGATGTGTATAAGATCATAAGACAGATATTGTACATGCATAGTCTTGGGTTTAAGGTGAGAGGAGAAAGATTAAATAGGAACCCGAGGGGCAACTATTTCCACACAGAGGGTATATGGAGCGAGCTGTCAGAGGAGGTAGTTGAAACAGGTACTATAACAACATTTAAAAGACATTTGGACAGATACGTGGAAAGGAAAGGTTTAGAGGGATATGGGTCAAATGCAGGCAGGTGGGGCTAGCATAGATGGGGCATCATGGTCTTGGTCACACAACCTCATTATTAACGTCATATTACACAGATGAATCAGCAGCGTACACATAACTATCTCGGACTCACCCTATTAGAGATATTCCTTTAGTTCCACCAATTTCTCCCCTACCTACTCTCTGAATGAAAAGTACCATTATCAACCATTCCCAAATCTGAATCGACCTGGACCTGAAATATTAACCATTTCTCTTCCCACACACACTACCTTTGAAGCTTTTCCAATATTTTGTTTTTACTTTCAACATGCAGGACATGCAAAACCTGTGAAACGTAGACCAATGCTCTTGCCGAGACCTGACACCAAAACACGACCGCTGGAAATGTCTAATAAATCAGGCAGTGTTTGTGCAAAGGGACAATATTACAAACAGATATGCTTACCTGCTAACGGGCACAGAGACCTTCTCGGTCTACATCCAGGTACCCCTGGCAGGAAGTTGCCTGCCAGGGAGGCAAATGCTGGGTGCAATTTCTCAGAATGCCAATCAGTACCAAAATAAATGTTTAGAATTGAGTTTGAATGCATTTCTCACTGTAAATAGCAGAAGGTCTTGTCAAGTCATTATTTTGAATAGGCAACGACTCCCATTTTTAAGATTAAAGAGCGTGATTAAAAACAATGCACTGCATTACTGCTGACATCAATGGAGGCAGGTTTCAATTTGGAACATTGTTTCCAGAGAAACAAAAATCCTGACAGCAAGTCAGGGTGATCCCACATTTCTCATTTGGAACAATGTAGCCAAAAACACTGATTGTAAAGTTTCCTCTTTCAGAGTTATTTTCAACTAAGCGGCAAGCTTCTTTAGCGCTATGTTAATCTAACTTCTACAGTTCCCTCCATAATGTTTGGGACAAAGACCCATCATTTATTTATTTGCTTCTGCACACCACAATTTGAGATTTGTAATAGAAAAAAAATCACATGTGGTTAAAGTGCACATTGTCAGACTTCAATAAAGGTCATTTTCATACATTTTGGTTTCACCATGTAGAAATTACAGCAGTGTTTATACATAGTCTCCCCATTTCAGGGCACCATAATGTTTGTGACACAGTAATGTCATGTAAATGAAAACAGTCATATTTAATATTTTGTTGCAGATCCTTTGCATATAATGACTGCTTTTAGTCTGTGATTCATGGACATCACCAGTTGCTGCGTTTCCTCTCTGGTGATGCTCTGCCAGGTCTGTATTGCAGCCATCTTTAGCTTCTGCTTGTTTTGGGGCTAGTCCCCTTCAGTTTTCTCTTCAGCATATAAAAGGCATGCTCAATTGGGTTCAGATCAGGTGATTGACTTGGCCACTCAAGAATTGGCTATTTTTTAAACTTTATCTTATCATTATCTTGCTGTAGAATGAACTACCGGCCAATGAGTTTTGAGGCATTTGTTTGAACTTGAGCAGATTAGGAGGTATCTTTTCACTTCAGAATTAATTATACTACTACCATCAGCAGTTGTATCATCAATGAAGATAAGTGAGCCAGTACCTTCAGCAGCCATAAATGCCCAGGCCATAACACCCCCACCACCACGTTTCACAAATGAGGTGGTATGATTTGGATCTTGAGCAGTTCCTTCTCTTCTTGTTACACTCCCAGTCTTGACTCTTGACTGGGGTGTAAGCTGCCCAAGCGAAATATGAGGTGCTGTTCCTCCACTTTGCGCTGGACCTCGCTCTGACAATGGAGGAGGCAGGTACCTGGCAGGGGAGCGACCGTGATCAAAAAGGCAGTTCTGCCTGGAAGAGTCTATCCCTCGGAATGGCCGCGGGACTCTGCGAGCGCACGCCGGGGGCTCCAACACCAAGACCCGGTGTGCGACCTTGCCCCACCTGGTGTGGCTTTAATGGTCGCGGGACAATCGCCATCGCCAGCCGGGGGCTTTGACTTTGACATCGGGGGGAGTGCAGTGGAGAGATAAGTTTTTTGGCCTTCCATCACAGCAATGTGATGGATGTTTATGTAAATTATGTTGTGTCTTGGGTCTATTTGTTTGTAGTGTATGGCTGCAGAAACGTCATTTCGTTTGGACCTCAAGGGGTCCAAATGACAAATAAATTGAATCTAATCTAATCTAAATCTAATCCCATTCGATCCAATTTGAGATAACATCTACCAAGACAGATGTGTACAGCAATTCATTCCCCCCCCCCCACAATTAAAGCATGGAATAGTCTTCACCCTACCATAGTTATCCAACCAGACGCAACTATATTTAAGGTAGCTCTTCTTCTCCAATGACCCTTTTTTGCTTAAGTCCACCCTCCGCCGCCTCCAGTTTAAATTCCATTTGGAATATTTTGGAGGACCAAGAACCAAGATGAGCGCTCCCTTATATTTGCATTAAGGGTGCAATTAAACATACCTGAACAATTACAAATGCCTGCAAAGCCATGTGTCCCAAACATTATGGTGTCCTGAAATTGGGGGGGGGGGGGGGGGGGGGGGGGGGGGCGATGACTATGTATAAACACTGCTGTAATTTCTACATGGTGAAACCAAATGTATAAAAAGACCCTTTAATTCCTTCTGACAAAGTGCACTTTAACCACATGTGATTTTTTTTTCTATTACAAATCTCAAATTGTGGAGTACAGAGGCAAATAAATAGATGATGGGTCTTTGTCCCAAACATTATTGAGGGCACTGTAGCTCACCATCTACAAAGAAAATATTGCCTGGCTAAAATTAAGTGCATTCCTAGCAGGTTATATTTGTGACACAGAAATGTATTTTTCTTCAAATATCTTTAGTATCAATAAAATTCAAAATAACAATTAGCGGACAACTGGACGAATTACATTTTTAACTCTTAAAATGTACAGTGAATAATTTTACAATGGAGGTGAACTAAGGAAATGATCAGAACTATTAATATTCAATGAGCGCAAGCCTCAATATATTTCCAGAGTTTGTTGAATAAATAAGAAACCTTAAAAGTTAAGAATGTTTAAAATTTAAATTAAGTTTGCTGGCATTGCTCATCGCACACGGTACAATACTGATCTGTAAATACTGATCAACAAACATGGAGGAGAAAACACTGCCTACAACCTTACATGAAACAAAACACACACCCAATACAGCAACATGTTATTGTGCACTGCGTTTCACCTTATTGCCACTAAATAATCAGTACTTTGCTGCATTGACTTATGATTCAAGTGTATAAACTCACGCTAATTTACAAATTCAATTAAAGCTGCTTAAACTTACCAACAGTGAAGACATTTGTCACGAGCACAACCTGGCAATTATCAGAATAAAACACCATTACAGAACAAAGTTCAATAGCCAGATTTGAAACAAACCCTCTGGCTTTTTGCAGCACCAGCAAGCAGCTGCGCAATTACATTCTTGTACATGCCGAGGCAATGCAGATTTCATTCTTTGCGAGTCTCAGCAACTCACCTGTGGCACCTCCAACAAGCCACACAGATATCAATCTTACATTACTCATCAAACAAACGTGCACTTTGCACATCTTTCCAATTCACTAACATTCACAGATGTGCGTACATACAATTGAACCTAATTATTATTTGTATTCTCCATTTAGTATTCTGATAACATACAGTAAATCAACCCAATTCCAAGCCTAAAATTTAACAGTCAATACCAAAAACCTTAGATGACATCAAGCTCATTTATTTCCTACACAAGTGTCAACAAATATTCTTAAATCTTTATTTTAACGTACTTCAAACATCCTTTGAAGAAATAAACAACAGAAACTATAATAACAAAGGCACCATGAAGATCAGAACTCGGATATAAATCCCCAGACAAGCAATCAGTTTGAAAGTACCCCAGAGTACATTGGAGTTAGCATCAAATACTGAGAATTTTTATGGCTGAAAGATGAAACACTGGCCACAATTCTCAAGGTGTAGAAACAAGAACTGCAGATGCTGGAATCCCAAATAAAAACAAAATGCGGAGTAACTCGGGAGGTCAGGCAGCGTCTCTATGGGATATGAAGAGTCTGAAGAAGAGTCCCAATTCGAAATATCACTTACTCCCGCACTTTGTGTTTTATTCTCAAAGTGACATTGGATTTGGGGTATTCGGAGCAGGGAGAGCTGTGGTGGCGCGCGGTTGCAACCCGACTTCGAATAATATCAATTTTGGATATTTTCAATTAAAGGGAAGCTGATAACTAACCAGACAAAGTAACAAACCAAATATAGACTTGCATAACCAAATTATTTCTGTAGATGTGTACATGTGTGCATGCAGGTGCACACGTGCGCGTGTCCACATGCGTGCGCATGCGCATAAGTGTGCGTGTACATAAGTGTGTGCATATGCGTACGTTTACGTGTGTGAGTGTGGGTGTGAGCGCGCATGACCATGTATGCGCGCAAAACCAAAACCACGTCAAAAACAGGATTTGAACGATAAGTAATCACTGACAGAAAGGTGACTGATGGGAAATAACTAACTATTTGGTGAGCAATGAGAGTTTATTAACTAGTTAAACCAACAAGGAGCTTCAAGTACCTACTTTAGGTACTTGAATTCCCAAGTAATCACTTATGCAATTATCTACAGTTATTGAGATGTGCTGTACATTTTAATAGGTATTTGGCTATGTGCATCATGAGTTGGAGCCTGCAGGGCTACAGGTCCAATTCTGCAAGGTGTTTTTCCCTTTTGAAACCAGGCAGAGACATGATGGGAACCCAGCATAGTTAGTGATTCAATGTTAAATCAGACAAATTGTCATAGTCTAAATATAAAATTTACAACCGATAATTTGCTTCCATCTCAGTTATAAATTTTACATTATTCTATGACAATGTCAGATTGAACACTGAATAAGTCACTGAATCTGCTGGATTCCTTTCAGCCTCTTATTTTCAATTGGTACAAATATTACAGCAAAATACTGGCAATTTTGGCTGGGTGCTCAAGAATTTAAATTATATCTGTGAATACTATTCTACTCATAGAAATAAAAAAGTTGTAAGAGACTTAGGACCAGAAAAGGATCTACTTCGTCAATAAAAGAAAATGGGGATCATAACTTAGGAGCAAAATTAGGCCATTCAGCCCATCGGCAAGCCAAATCAATAGCTCTCACTCTGATGCAGAAGTTATTAGAAAATAATTCTCATTTATTGCCAGAAAATGTCTCCCAATGAATCTTTGTCACTGATGGGCAGAGAGTCTAGCAACAAAGGTGCTGTAATGAGGGACTTGGGTGATACAAAGCATCTGCTAATCTAAAGGGCTTTACAGGCTATTTGGAATTCAATAATTGGGAAGTATGTCAGACAATCTGCTTATATCAACCTCAAGAAAAATGATGACATGCAATTACAGTTGTGATACATGCTTGGTTCTTGGTTTCTTGGTCCTCCAAAATATTCCAAATGGAATTTAAACTGGATGTGGTGAAGGGAGGGCTTAAGCCAGAAAGGGTTATTGGGAAGAAAGATCTACTTTAAATTTAGTTGCATCTGGTTGGGTAACTATAGTTGGGTGGAGATTATTTCATGCTTTAATTGTGCGAGGGAAGAACGAATTGCTGTATACATCTGTCTTTGTAGCTGGGATCACAAATTGGATTGAATGCCCTCGTCTGCACCTAATTGGTTTGGGTTTGGTGTAGGTCTTGTAGTCTATGTCGAGCTGACCATTTAACATTTTGTAAAAACAGGTCAAACGGTGAGCTTCACATCTGTCTTGGAGAGGGTTCCACCCCAGAGAATTCAGAAGTTTGGTGACACTCGCTTCTCTCTCATAGGTTAGTAACAAATGGAGAGGTAACTACCAGCAAGGGCACAAAAGCACATTCAAAACAAAGTCAATGGGATGGATCGTGGAGGAATTGGTATGACGACTAGGGTTTAAAACCTCATTTGAAAAACTACACCTTTGACAATGCAAGACAGGGGAGCATCAACATGGACCAGTGGTGCAATACGATGTGCAGAAAAGGCCAGATTAGCATCCAAAACATTCTACGGCAAACTTGTTTATTTTAACTTCTCATAACATATTTTTAATCAGACTTTGCAACATACAATTCTGCTATAATGCAATACATACTTTCCTAGGAAACCTTGTGTTGTGTTATAAAAACAATTGCGCCAATGCAAAAAGAGGGCTAGTTTCAAAGTTATGGCCGTCTCACGGTGCGAGTCCACCCACGAGTGATCCCGAGTTTAAAACAAATCAAACTCATGGTAATCACGTAGAATTAACGTAGCGGGAACGTCGGAACTCGTGGATGTAACTTAGCGAATCGTAACGCTGACGGCAGGTACTCGGGAAAATTGTTAACTCGTGAAAATCTTTCAACATGATGAAAGATTTTCACGAGTCAAATTTACTCTTGAAGTAAAAATGTTTAACTTTTAAACTCGTAAGAGCGTAGTAACCCATTTTTTAAAAAAAATGTAAATGTCTTTTTTTATAGCTACAAGTTATTTGTGTTACTGCAGGCTGAAAAGTCTAGGATACATGATACATGGTTTAATACTCATGACACCAATGTCAAAAGAAATGATTGCTTCTCAATTGCTTCTCAATGGCCACCCACAGTGAAACTAGCAGCTTGTGTTCTTAAGAGACAATGGTGAGTGATTATTGTGGGGAGGTTAGATGGAAAGTGTTGGACTGCTTTTTAAAAAAAAAACTAAATACAGCTTTAGTTTCATTGCATTGAAAATAATGTTAATCATATGAAACAATTTTGTTTTATAACCTTGATTTTTATGAAATTTATAGTTCGGGTTCATGTTAGATGCTAGAGATGATGTGAATATTCCAATCACGGTTCTGTGACTAAAGTATTTTACAAACAATATTGAACCAATACGGCAATAGATCTTTTATTCTCTAAAATATCAATTATTGCCAGATTAAATATATTGCAACTTCTTAAAGGAAAAAGGACATGCAATTTAATATAATTGGCATCATAGGAGATTTTTTTAAATAACATGGAGGCTGAGGTTGTGCTGGATAGGAGAAAATAATCTTGGAAATATTAAGTTTGTTGCACAGGATTCATACAGTGGAAAGCAATTGTTTTTTTTACAAATCACAGAATGATGGCGCAACACCAGTACTGGTCAGTTCAGATGCAAAGAGGAAAGGCTGATTATATAATTGTCAAATCAAAAGTTGACATTTTATTTAAACAAAACTAATTGCAGTATTTCACCCTGTAACAAAAGCTTGTGCTGGCGTGACATTTATCGTCAGGCGAAAAATCCAAGCTAAATATTTTAATCACAAAATCATTCATTTTATCATACGTTTCTCATAACATCAAAACAGAACCAAGTTCTATACTTAAACCTAAGTAGAACTGAAACTCCAAATCACCGGACTAAATGGCAGTGTTTCCCACTGAGCCAAGCAAGCATGAAGCCATACGTGTTGTCTAACAGCAGCAAACTGCCTTTGTTAGCAATCCCCTCACACAAGAGAATTTGAATAAATAAATTTACGTAATTCACAAATAATTTCAAATTATTATTATTTTTTTAAACGCACTGCAGTTCCAGATAAAATCTCATTTTACACTTAGAACATGAACAGTACAGGACCCAAAGTTCTGAAGTAACTCAGTGGGTCAGGCAGCATCTCGGAAGAACATAGATAGGTGACTTTTCAGGTTGCGATCTTTCTCCAGAAGACTCTTCAGTTGAAGTAGGGTCCCAACCTGAAACATCATCTATCCATGTCAGGCCCGTACAAAGCTTTTCAAAAAGGGGGGTGGCATGACAGGATTACAAAAATTTTATGTGAAATAATGTTCATGCAGGAAGCCCCTCGCGTTCGGGTTCCAGGGCCCGCTTAAGGGCCCATAAAAGCTCTGGGGTTTTAGATGCTCTCTAGTGCATTTTGAGCCTTATTTTGGCACCAAATTTATGACCAATATTTCAGAAATAATTTTGGTTGAGTCAAGAGTAATGAGTGGGTGAAATGGGATGATTGGGATCATTGTTGTATACAATTTTTTTTTAAAATCAAGAATGGTTGTCTTTGTTTTAATAATCAAGTTGTAGTGTTGTAAAATGTTATGTAAAATGTTATAAAGGAGATCAAGATTCAAGAGAGTTTATTGTCATGTGTCCCAGATAGGACAATGACATTCTTGCTTTGCTTCAGCACAACAGAATATAGTAGACATTAATACAGAACAGATCAGTGTGTCCATATACCATTATATAAATATATACACATGAATAAATAAAACATATAAAGTGCAAATAAACAGATAATGGGCTATTAATGTCCAGAGTTTTGTTTGAGTTGAGTTTAATAGCCTGATGGCTGTGAGGAAATAGCTATTTCTGTACCTGGACGTTGCAGTCTTCAGGCTCCTGTACCTTCTACCTGAATGTAGCGGGGAGATGAGTGTGCGGCCAGGATGGTGTGGGTCCTGGATTATGCTGCCAGCCTTTTTGAGGTAGCAACTGCGATAGATCCCCTCGATGGTAGGGAGGTCAGAGCCGATGATGGACTGGCAGTATTTACTCCTTTTTGTAGTCTTTTCTGCTCCTGGACGCTCAAGTTGCCGAACCAAGCCACGATTCAACCGGTTAGCATGCTCTCTACTGTGCACCTGTAGAGGTTAGAGAGAGTCCTCCTTGACATACCGACTCTCCATAATCTTCTCAGGAAGTAGAGGCGCTGATGTGCTTTCTTTATAATTGCATCAGTGTTCTCAGACCGGGAGAGATCTTCAGAGATGTGCACGCCCAGGAATTTAAAGCTCTTGACCCTTTCCACCGTCCCGTTGATATAAACGGGACTGTGGGTCCCCATCCTACCTATTCCAAAGTCCACAATCAGTTCCTTGGTTTTGTTGGTGTTGAGGGCCAGGTTATTGTGCTGGCACCATTTGGTCAGTCGGTCGATCTCTCTTCTATACTCTGACTCGTCCCCATCGGTGATACGTCCCACAACAGTGGTGTCGTCAGCGAACTTGATGGAGTTCGCACTATGACCAGCTATGCAGTCATGAATATAGAGTGAGTACAGCAGGGGGCTGAACACGCAGCCTTGAGGAACTCCCGTGCTGATTGTTATCGAGGCTGACACCTTTCCACCAATTCAAACAGTCTGTGGTCTGTGAATGAGGAAGTCAAGGATCCAGTCGAGGAGCATGCAAAAACTGCAAATACAATACTGAATGTGTTTGCAGTAAAGAAAACCTTTTTTAGAAAATGCATGTGTTGATTTGATTGCCTGTTACTGTTAGACTGTGTTAGTGTGTGCAGTGCACCTTTAATGGTCCTCCTGACCAAACAACTTCACATCACATCAACTTTTCCATCATGAAAATTGAAGGCAAACTAAATGGTGCATTTACATTACTATGACCGCTTTCAAAAACTCTATTTTACTGTCATACTATTATAACAAATTCTCATTCCATGATGACTCAAACAAGATCACAAATCACATTTTGAATTCTCAAACATAATGTGATTGTGAATTATTGCAGAGCTGCCAAGTTTCACTGGGCATTTCTGTATTTTGATGGCTGAAAATTAGTATTTTGTTGGGTAAATCGGTATTTGTCACATAAATACAATAGAATGTACTACACAGAAACTAGATTTTTGAAAATCAGTATTTTGCATGCAACCTCATGTATTCTCAAATATTAGTATGGAATATTGAAAATCAGTACTACTGAATTGTGAAACCATTTTTGAAATGTGAATTTATAATTCTTGATTTTGATTCCATAACATAAAAAATATATAATAACAGAACATAAATTTCACAATTCATCATATAGTTTACCAAACAATCAAATATGCTGGCAAGATGCTGCATAATCATTCAGGTGCTCCTGGTAAATGTCACATAAAGGTGAGTAGCATGGTAAGTAGAATTTTAAAGAATCACCCAGTGTTACTATTATTGAGCCACGCTGATTAGCATGACTGGAATTAGTTCTCAGTTCACTGTCACTCAGCATGCTGGCATGATGCTGCAAAATCATTCATGTGCTTCTGAATGTATATTGCCATTTACCACTACTTCTACTAATGCAAAGGCATTTGTTGGCCTTAGCCTATATGTCATCCCTGGTTCCACAAATATAGCACCTCAGAGCAGTTTATCCAGCATGGCAGTCCTCAGTTTGTTAATGCTGTCAAAGCATGTGTCGTTCTGCAGTACACTGATGTAGGTGGCCCTAATTCTACCTCTTCTTGCAGTGCCCCGTTTGGTCTCCCAATGTGTGACTTCATATTTAATGGCAGTTCTCAGTTCGTTAATGCTGTCGAAGACATGTGTCATTCCGCAGCTAGTACATTGATGTAGGTAGCCCGACTTCTACCTCTTCTTGCAGTGCCCCGTTTGGGCTCCCAAAGTGTGAGGGGATTAGCAGATAGTTCAGGCTTCCTCTCACAGACTTGGACAATACCCTTGGCAGACCAGCATATATTGCCATTTAGCCATAAATCACATTTTCCAGTTCTATTTTCTGAGAATGTAATTGTGCAAACCTAGTCACCACTTTGTCCAAGTTATGGGCAAAATCATAGTGAATGTTCATTAAGGCGAGTGCAGACAGCCTGTCATTGCTCATGGAAGTCCCGGTGTAGTGATGCAGGTGACGGACACTCGTGGCACGCCTGCATATATTGCCATTTAGCCAGAATTCATGTTTTCCAGTTCCATTTTCCAAGAATGTAACTGCGCAAACCTAGTCACCACTTTGTCCAAGTTACGGGCAAAGTCATAGTGAATGTAGATGAAGGCAATTGCAGACAGCCTGTCATTGCTCATGGAAGTCCTGGTCTTTGCTTCTTTGTGGATGTGAAAATGTCCTCGTTGGTTGGATCAAAGTAAGATGCCGAGCGAGATCGCACCCACTGCAAGCATGCCGCCTGAGGCGAGCGTCTCTCTGCCGCTCAGGCTCATGACCAAAGGTCCCGGCTACCTCCGCAGTCAAATGGGAGGGGAACAGGCGGGGTTGGCAGAGCACCGTGGTGAGACTGGCTGCCGACAAGGCCAAGTACTTGAAGAGCCAGATGGCTAGTGGGTGCAAAGTGGAGCCCAATGGTTTGGGCAGCTCTGCCTCCAAGGAAGGCAGCAGCAGCGGCAGCGGGGCCAGCAGCAACACAAAGACTTACCTGACCTCCGGCAGCCCCCAGCAGAGCGGGTAGCTGGGGCTCCCGCCTGACATTGAGCATCGCTCCAGCTCCAAGAGGCAGCTCAGGCCCAACTCGCTGGTCATGAACCGGCAGAAGTGCGAGTTCATGCGGGGAGCGGCGGCCACCAGCAGCGCCCGCCATTTCAAGGGCAGTCGCAGCCTGGTCCTGCGGCTGCTGCCCGGCTCTAGCGGCCGGGGCGACAAGCAGCAGGGGCTGGCAACGGGAGCAGCAATGTCAGAAGGGGGAGAATTAGCAGAGGGTACAGCACCCCAGGGGGGACAAGTAACCACGCCAGCAGCGCCACGAGGAGTAACCACGCCAGCAGCGTCGCCCCAAGGAGCCGCTCAAGCAGGTTGGTGAAGGCGGATTATGCCACTCGCACTACTACCTCTGCTGCCGCTTCTCCCGAGCCTGCTTGGGCTTGAACAGTTTCTTCGAGCACTGCGGACCCAAGCCTGAAGTGATTGAGAAACTGGCCAGGGTGAAGTTTGCCGCCGACGCCGTCTTCTAATGCCTTGCCCTCAATTTTTGCAGCGTGAAAGGGCTGTACCACTTGGGTGACATTTTCGGCGACAGCCTGAAAACAGGTTGTCGCGTCGTGGTCGGGTCATGACGCGGCTTGATGCGTGGTGATGCATGAAGTGATGTGTGGTGACTCCCTGTCACCTCTGGATTTTGGAATGACCGGTTAGGGTTAGGGTTGGTGCTAGGGACCACAGATGGGCTGTAAAATATTCTTCCTTCAATGCATGGATTTTAAACATTAATATATTAAAATGAATACAATAAAAATCAATTGTGCAAATGAAAAGATGTCTGTCCAGTTTTATTTACAGATGTATCGGTCCGCTTCCAGATCCAATCACCATCCTTCCGGGGATGGTGGTACTGACATATGATGAAAGAGTGGATCGACTGAGCTTATATTCATTGGAATTTAGAAGGATGAGAGGGATTTTTTCTAGAAACATATAACATTCATTAGAGATTGGAGAGGATAGATGCAGGAAAAATTTTCCCAATACTGGGAGAATCCTGAATCAAGGGTCAGTTTACACATAAGGATTTGTACATTCAGGAATGAGACGAGGAAAAACCTTTTCACCTAGAGAGCTGTGAATCTGTGGCATTCTCTTCTACAGAAGGCAGTGGAGGCCAATTCACTGGATGTATTCAAGAGGGATATAGCTCTTGGAGCTAACAAAATTGAGGGATATGGGGAGAAAGCAGGAACGGGGTACTGATGTTGGATGATCAGCCATGATCATATTGAATGGTGGTGCTGCCTCGAAGGGCCGAATGGCTGACTCCTGCATCTATTTTCTATGTTTCTGTGTTAAGTATGCTACTCAGTTCACAAAACTCCTCAATTTTTGTGTATAACTTCCCAATACACTTGGCCCCAGCGGCCTATACCTGTCCCATGTCTCCTTTTTCCTGACCAGAGACTCAATTTTTCTCGTCATGTAATTTTCCTTACTCCCACCTTGCCCTTCACTTACATTTTACTCGGATGCATCACAGCATGTATTGGGAAACGCTCCATCCAAGACCACAAGAAATTACAGAGATTTGTGGACATAGCCCCGACCATTACACAAACCAACCTCCATTCTATTGACCCCATTCACACTTCACGCAACCTCAGCAAAGCCACCAGCATAATCAAGGACCAGCCTCCTCCCTCTTCTCCCAGCGAGCGTGTGATAACATATACCTCCAGATTCAGCAACAGTTTCTTCCCAGCTGCTATCGGGCAACTGAACCACTCTATCAACAATTAGAGAGTGGTCCTGAGCCACTATCTACATCATTGGAGACCATCGGACAATCATTAATAAGACTTTACTGAACTTTATCTTCACTAAATGATATTCCCATTATCGTGTATCTGTATGCTGTGAATGAAATGTTTGTAATCATGCATTGTCCTTCTGCTGACTGGTTGACCCACAACAAAAGCTTATCACTGTACCTCGGTACACATGACAAAAAGCTAAACTAAACTTCAAACTCTAACAGGAACATGCATGCCCTGAATTCGTAATCACACTTTTAAAAGCATCCCACTTTCCAGATGTTCTTTTGCCCATAAACATCCTATTTCAATCAACTGAAGCAAGTTCCTGTCTAATACCATTAAAGTTGGCCCTGCCCCAATTCAGAATTTTAACTCTTGGCACCATGACAGTCCCAGTCTATATTGGGAAAGTTAAAATCCCTCACTGTGACAACATTATTAGTCTTGCAGCTGCCTGCAATCCCCTGGCACATTTGCTCTTCTAATTCCCATCAATTATTTGGGGGCCTACAGTACACTCCCAACTAGGCGATCCTTCTCTTTATATTTCTCAGCTGCATCCATTATAGCCTCATTGGACGAACCATCAGTTACGTCACCTTAGACAACTGTCGTGACATTCTATTTAATCAATAAAGCAACATCCCCTCCTCTTTTACCCCCACCTCCATCTCTCCTGTGGCACTTGTAACCTGCAACATTAAGCTGCCAGTTCTGTCCCTCTCTTAGCCCGGTTTCTGTATGACTACAACGTATTTATCCATGGCCCGAGTTCATCCACCTTACCCGTCAGGTATCTGGCACAAAAATCAATCCATGGCCTTTCCTTACTCATGTGTATCTCTCCACTGAACTTACTTTCATCACCTTTCATACATCGGTTTCCAGCCTCTCACCTGCTGCAGTCCTACATTGGTTCTCATCATCCGCACCCATCTTCTCCCCCCCTCCAGGATATTGGAACCCCTCCAGTTCACGTGCAACCAATCCCCCATGTACAGTTCACATCTATCCCGCTGGAGATTTCAATAGCCATAATCTGAATCCCTGACTCTGCTTCAACTCCTGCGCATTGCATTTATTCATCCAATTTTCCAAAACCTGCCCTCAAGAATATGACAACCAGGATTAACTTGGAGATTACTACCCTGCATGTCATACTTTAATATCTTGCCTAACTCCCTGTATTCATTTTGCAGAACCTCAAACTTTTTGCTACCCCTACCCATGTTATTTGTGCCAACATGCAAAGCAACATAGATTCCAGCATCCCCCCCCCCCAAAATAAAACTGCTAATGTCAGGCTAAATTGGTCGACAGTCTTTAATTTTCTCCCTCATTTCCTTCCTTCCTCATTTCATTTCACACTTAAGTGCTAATTTTCATGGGTTCACTAGTAAAATCCGACAAAACAACTGCAGAATATTCACATAATATTTAACTGTGTATTTTCAGCCATTAATAACAACTCTGCACCACATCTCAAACATTCAGATTCAGCTTTAATTGTCATTGTCAGTGTACAGTACAGAGACAACAAAATGCACCCTCTGCAGTGCTTTCCGGTCGGAGACAGAGCAGTTGCCATACCATACTGTGATACAGTTGGTAAGGATACTCTCGATGGTGCAGCGGTAGACGTTCACCAGGATCTGAGGAGACAGATGGACCTTCTTTAGTCTCCTCAGGAAGAAGAGACACTGGTGAGCCTTCTTGACCAGAGTTGAGGTATTGTGGGTCAAAAGAGGTCATCGGAGATGTTGACCCCCAGGAACCTGAAGCAGGAAACGTTCCTACTCCATCCGGTGATGTGGATGGGGGTGTGCGTGCCGCCCATAGACTACCTGAAGTCTACAATGAGCTCCTTGGTCTTCTTGGAGTTAAGGGCCAGGTTGTTGTCAGCGCACCATGCGGCTAGGAGCTGGACCTCCTCCCTATAGGCCAACTCATCGTTGTTGCTGATGAGGCCAATCACCGTTGTATCATCTGCATACTTGATGTTAGTACCATGTACAGGTGTGCAGTCGTAGGTGAAGACGGAGTCGAGGAGGGGGCTCAGCACACAACCCTGTGCAACGCCGGTGTTCAGGGTGGGTTGAAGAGGTGTGTTTGTCTAACCTAACAGACTGGGGTCTGTTGGTTAGAAAGTCCAGTATCCAGTTGCAGAGGGAGCAGTCGATACCCAGGTTAAGGTGTTGAATGCTGAGCTGTAATCGATGAACAGCATTCTTACGTAAGTGTCTCTGTTGTCGAGGTGGGAGAGGGCGGGGTGAAGTGCCGTTGAGATGGCATACTCCGTACTCCTGTTCTTGCGGTAGGCAAACTGATAGGGATCCAATGTGGGGGGCAGGCAGTCTTTGAGGTGTGCCAGGACCAGTCTCTCAAAGCACTTGGTGATGATGGGGGTAAGTGCAACTGGGCGGAAGTCGTTGAGGCTTGCCGCAGTGGAGTGTTTTGGCACCGGCACGATGGAGGTGGTTTTAAGGCACGTGGGGCCAACTGCTTGGGCAAGTGACAGGTTGAAGATGTCAGTCCAGATGTCTGTCAGCTGCGCAGTGCAGCACAGGCCCTTACGTGCATTAGTCCTACTCAGTGCCACGTACACGTCGTAGGGGGTGAGTGTGAGGGGTTGGTGATCGGCAGGGAGCACAGCCTTGATGGGTGTCTCTAGATTGTCCCTGTCGAAGCGGCCATAGAAGTGATTAAGCTCCTCAAGGAAGGAGGCGTCGCTGGATGTGGGGGTGGTGTTGGAGGGTCTGTAGTCCGTGATGGCCTGGATGCCTTGCCACATGCGTCGGGGGTCGGAGTTGTTGTTGAAGTGCTCCTCAATCCTGAGCTTATGGCAGTGCTTGGCCTTCTTGATGCCCCTCTTCAGGTTAGCCCTGGATGAACTGTAGGCTCGAGCATCGCCTGACCTGAAAGCGGTGTCCCGTGCTTTCAGCAGTAGCCTGACCTCACTGTTCATCCATGGCTTCTGATTCGGGTATATGGTCACCCGTTTTGAGGGAGGTGACACTATTGATGGTGGAGTTAATAAAGTCCAGAACAGAGGATGTGTAGGAATCAATGTCCGTGTGGGAGTCAAGGGTGGCCTGGGCTGCAAACGCCTTCCAGTCAGTGTTTCCAAAACACTGCTGAAGTGTGGAGTCCGCTTCCTCTGACCAGACTTTAACTCTCCTCACAGTGGGTTTAACCCATCTGATGAGTGGGGAGTACTTAGGGAGCAGGAACAATGAGAGGTTATCAGACTGACCAAGGTGGGGGAGGGGGATGACTTTGTAAGCTTCAACCATATTTGTATAAACTTTGTCCAGTGTCTTGTCTACTCTAGTGGGGAAGGAAACATGTTGGTGGAATTTGGGGAGTACAGTCTTCAGGTTGGAGTGATTGAAGTCACCCGCAATATTGAAGGCTGCCTCGGGGTTGTGAGTCTGTTGTTTGCTAATGGCAGTATGCAGCTCTTTCATTGCAAGCTTGGCATTAGCATCAGGAGGGATATAGGCTACAGTCACAACAGTGGAGGTGAACTCTCTGGGCAGATAGAACGGTCTGCATCTAACCAAGAGGAACTCAAGGTTAGCTGAGCAGTGACTCTCGATGATGGTGGAGTCTGTGCACCATGCTTTATTTACATAAATGCACAGACCCCCACCTCTGGTCTTACCGTAGTCTGTTGTCCCGTGCGCTCAGAGTAAATGATGCCCCGTTAGCTGGATGGCGCTATCAGGAACATCGATGTTGAGCCAAGTTTCCGTGAAGATCAGGATGTTGCAGTCCTTGATCCAGTTGTGGGAGGTGATCCTTAGCCAGGGTTCGTCCATTTTGTTTGCCAGTGAGCGCACATTGGCGAGGAAAAGGCTAGGAATCGCTAGCCTGTGTGGGGCTAGCTCTAACCTGGCCTTTAACCCACCTCTGCATCCCCAGCGGTGCTTTCGTACGCGTCGCCGTCTGTTGGTGCTTCCGGTCGGCCGATCTGGTTTGGTGCGCGCTGGTGTTCAGCCGCTCCGCTGCCCCACGCCTCCGTGGTTCCGGTGGCGGTCTCCAGTCCCACGGCTCCACTGGCGTTCTCCAGCCCCGCATTTCCATGACCATCAGCTCTTCCAAATCAAAAGCTCAGTAACAACACAGTATTCTGCTGACAATTAGGATCAAAGAAAAAAATTCATTTGCTCTACCATGAGCATAGTTTAAATGGGGTCATAAACTGCATCCTGTTTCAAGTTTATCAGGTGGTGTAAACCACTTTAACATCAAGACCTTTAACATCTCCTCCCATTAAAAAATGATTGGGTTTTTTCACCATCATTGAAAAGAAAAAAAGACCAAGCACAGTTATCTCTGCTCACATACAACACGAGGAAGATCATTTTGCTGAACACAGCCAAAGTTTTGAACTTAAGCCAATAGTTTTATGTTTGATAACTACTATGAATTCACAAGTATAAAATTCAAGATTATAAAGTTATTAAAATAGAAATGTTCATGGTTTAATAGCATGTAATATTTTATTCAAGCTAAGAGTTGTGTTCTCATATAAATGAAAACTAATGGCATGCATTGAACTTTACATTAATTTTTATTTTAATTTCTGATAAAATCACAAATTCCAGTTATGCATGGTTCAATCGTGCCTTTATTGCCACATGTTCGAAGTACAAGCACAGTGAAAATCTTTTCATACAAACATTCCAGTAGATTCAAACAAGAGGACATGACTTCAGAATTAAGGGACAGAAGTTTAGGGGTAATATGAGGGGGAACTTCTTTACTCAGAGAGTGGTATCGGTGTGGAATGAGCTTCCAGTGGAAGTGGTGGAGGCAGGTTCATTGGTATAATTTAAAAATAAATTGGATAGACATATGGATGAGAAGGGAATGGAGGGTTATGGTATGAGTGCAGGCAGGTGGGACTAAGGGGGAAAAAAATTTGTTCGGCACGGACTTGTAGGGCCGAGATGGCCTGTTTCCGTGCTGTAATTGTTATATGGTTATAGAGCATTGTCATATATATCCCCAAATTGTACACAAATAGCCTACTGATTCCCTCATGCAAGAGGTGCCATGTTTTGGTACCATTTTCAATGTCTAGTCCATGCTCTAGTATTATGAGCAATGCCCGTTCATTTCCCCATATGGAATGTTAGTGAAACAGCCTTTATTCCCAAACATGCAAGCAAGCCGTTAAAGAAGAATGTTTGAGTTGCTCAGTTGCAAAAAAAAAATCTGAAGTTGGTTTATGTCACAATCAAAAATCTTGTGAAAATCCTTCAGAGACTTTCACAAATTAATTAGAACAATGATTTTCAATTCAACTTTCATGAAAAAATTCCATCCAGCATTCTTCATCAGACACAGCCCAGAGCCAAGTTAAAAACCTGCGGCACATTCAGGTTACAAAACTCTGATCCCAAAAGAATATGGCATAGTGATGCAGCTGCTGCCTGTGGGGAGTTTAGATGGTTTTTTGCAATCGTGTGGTTGCCTCCATGTGCTCTGATTTTCTCCTACATGGTCAATCGGCCTCTCCAAACATGCCCGCATTGTTTTGGAAGACGGTGAAAAAGTGAGTTAATATAGAACGAATGCAAACAAGTGACCACAGATTTGTGTACACATGGTTGGCTGAAGGGCATGTTTCCATACTGTATCTCGAAACTAAAGAAATCACAGAGCTTTCCGATAAAACATTCAGAACTGCTTTGGTAAACTGCTTAATTGCCAACATGTGAAGAGAAGGAATACCAAAAAGATAACCCGTCTGAAGAAGGGTTTCGGCCCGAAACTTTGCCTATTTCCTTCGCTCCGTAGATGCTGCCGCACCCGCTGAGTTTCTCCAGCACTTTTGTCTACCAAAAAGATACTGGTGTCTTTTCAGTGTTTAAGTGGTTACACAATTCTAGATTTGTTGACTTAACACTCAATTAAGTGCAAAACTCAAAATTTGAACCTAGAACTGCAAATTGAAAACACTCCCACAAAACAAAACAACAAGCTTAAAGTCCAAAATATAATGAATGTTAAGCATTCAGCTTAAGCCAGAGCAAACATACACTCATGAAACAATCCAATTTGGTATGTGGTGTTTTTGCCTCACAACAGAACTAAAATGAATGGATAAACACAAAATGGTGGAGTAACTCAGCGGGACATTACTCAGCGAGTAATTCATCTCTGGAGACACAAAATGGGTGAAGTTTCAGGTCTCACATTCAGCGATGCTGCCAGTCCCATTGAGCTACTCCAGCATTTTGGGGCCATCTTCAATTTAAACCAGCATCTGCAGTTCCTTCCTGCGCATAAAATGAATGTATACCATTCACAGAAATCTAATTTTAATAAATACTAGACTCCGTGGGTCACCCCCAACTCAATATTCCACCTCTTCACCAATTCCAATATTGGTGGCCAGTGGGGGGGATGCCTTACTGGAGCGCTAGTATGGGTGTTGTGCGCTGAATGGACTGGTTTCCAGAGGGCTAGTATGGACATTGTTGGCCGAATGGATTCTTGGGCTGGCGTCTCAGTCACTCAAGCCTGTTGTGCTGGCAGCTCACTCACTCATGGCTGGTGGGCTCGCAGTTGACATGGCTATTCCTTGAAATCCTATTTCAAGCAGGGTGCAAGGCCACCAAATTCAAGTGCAGTTTCATAACATTTCAAGCAGGGTGCAATGCCACTAAAGACAGCGAGTCGTGACCTCTCCCTCCCCCATCTTGCAGAGACTGAGACTCGCCCACACTTCAGGGTTTTATAGTCCCCCCCCACCTCCCAACAGAAGGGGCGTGGCCTTCATGGCGTGATTGACAGGAGAATCTCAACATTTTTTAAACACTGATAACTCTTTTATTTTTAATCGATGGGAAAATTCCTCGGCACCTGATGAGCGGAGGGGGACTCCGAGTAAGATGGCCAAAAATCACAGTCGTACGTGGCAGCGTTTTTTCTAAAACCAATATAAAGCGCAAACAGGAAGTGGTCAAGATTAGACTTTTAATTATATAGAAGGCAAGGCAGCTCTAATTAGGCAAGGCAGCTCACTTTAGCACTTTCAAAACCAAAAGCAACTCAGCTCGCTTTAGCACTTTCAAAACAAAAGGCAACACAGCTTTAGCACTTTCAAACCAAAACACACTTTTGCATTTTCAAACTACATTTTACAGCCCATGACCGCCTCCACACTTCCGGGTTTTATAGTCCCTCCCGAAGGGGCGTGGCCTTCAGGAGAGAGAATCTCAACATTTTTTAAAGACTAATAACTCTTTTATTTTTCGTCGAAGGGAAAAATCCTCTTGTCCTGCGCAGCGGAGGGGGACTCTGAATAAGATGGCCAAAAATCAGAGCCGTAAGTGGCAGCACTTTTTCCAAAATCAATATACAGAACAGGAAGTGGTCAAGAGCAGACTTTTAGTAATATAGATAGATAGATTAACAATTGAAAAATAAATGACCCATTTCAGGCCAAAGTTGACTAGATGGAAGTAAAAGGAGCAGAAAGCAAGCAAAACTAAGCGTTATCAAAGCGGAGAAGAGCAAGCCATCCCACTGGATCCAAGAATGACAAACCAGAATACTTTCCTCGCAATGGCAGATTAGAAATCTTTGACAGGAAAGCACGCAAACAAAAGCTTTTCACTGCACCTCGGGTCACGTGACAATAGTAAACTAAACTAAAATACCCTCAAATGGGTTGCAGTACAAAAGGATTAAATAATGTTCCTGCTATAGACCTTTGATTCCATACCAGCCTCTTGAACCTGGGAAGGTGACTTCAGCGTGACTCTTGGAGAGGAAAACTGAACAAGCTCAGCAGAACTACACCTTAAAGATCAGGCTAGGTTCTCGAAACTTGGATCAGAATCTTGCAAGGCGATGTAATTTACTTGCTTACTATAATGAAGAGATTCAATGCAATGCAGGAATTATATCCTTTACTGGTGGACTTCAGAACAAAAACAAAAGGACAAGCTTAATATTAGAGCAAAGGGTGACACAGTGGTGCTGTTGGGAAAGCTGCTGCTGCTTTACTGTGCCATCTTGTGTGATCCTGGCCTTGGGTGCTGGCTATGTGGAGTTTGCCTCCGGGTTCTTCCCACATCCCCAAGACGTTGTTGGTTATTTGGATTTGGTAAATTGCCCTTACTGTATCGGGAGTGGAAGCAAAAGTGGAATAACATGGCACTAGATTGGGTGATCCGTGGTCTGCATGGACTTGGTTGGCAGAAAGGCTTATTTCCAACCTGTATCTATCAACAATCAACTAATCAATCAAAAAAAATCAAGATTTCATAAAGCATTTTTCCCCCCAAAACAAGGCGAAATAGAAATCTGGAATAGTATTCCAAATAGAAATCTCATTGTTACGGAAACTGGAATTACGAAATTTCAATACATTCTTTCTAGACTATTTCATCACAGATATCGATCAAGTTAAAGAAAAGAGAGGACAAGGTACCAAATTATCCACAATGAAAAAACCATCTCAAGTCTTTAAGATCTACTCATGTCTCAACATCCTAAACAGCCTAAATATTAAATTAAAAATATAGAATCATTACTAAAAAAGTTACATCACATGAAGTAGCCATATGGCCTAATAGTGTCTGTGCCAGTCTAAAAAAGAGCTATCTGCCCCAAAGAGCTATCTATCCTGACCCAAAACATCATCTGTCCATTCCCTCCACAGAACCTGCCTAACCCATTGATTTCTTAGTGCTCGGGAAATCCAATTGAGTCCTTTAACCACACTATTGAACTGTCCTGCAAAGTCCTATGTCTCTATATGGGCACACATTTTACAATGCCTTTCTTCCTCCATACCTCAATGTACTCCCAATTATTATATATTCCCTAGTCATTTGGAACTACCCACATGCATTCTCATATTTCTTTGTAACGAATCCTTTTGACACAATTATTCCTTCAGTCTAAAAAAAAAACTATCCTCTACACTGTCAATAACAAAGCCAGCATTTGTATCATGTGGAAAATGTATCACCACCTTTAAGTCTTTAAATACCAGGATGCATTTTAAAAGCAAGCAATCGTTGCTAAAGCATATTGAACACCACCATTCCAATCACACAAAAGAAAAAAAACCATGGCCTTTTGTTTCCTGTCACCGAGCCAATTAGGTTCTCTTTTTTGGCCAGACTGCCACGTGGGAGCTTGTCAAAAACCTTGCTAAAATCCATGTACACTGCATCAAAGACAGTTCTGTCATTAATCTGCCTTGTTAATTTATCATAATCACTAGTTAGGTACAATATTCTATGCTGACTCCCCTTTTTGACCGTATATTTTTAAATCGAATTTTATACCATACCACAGAACTGATTTCAATAATTTTCCACCCAAAGTTAAACGAATTGAACTATAATTAATTGGATTACTCCTTCCTCCTTTTTTAAACAACTTTATTTTCAGTCCGCAAATTCTCCAGCTACTTCCTGGAGCCAACAAATAATTAAAAATTGCAGCCAGTCTTCAAGATTTCCTTCTGTTTCCTTTAACAACTGAGACATTAACTTCCAATGATCCCTTTGACACATTGACTGTTCTGTATTCTATCCAATATGACAAATTCATAAACTTCATAAAAAGCAGAATTACGTCAATATTGAAAACACCAACAAAATAATATTCAAAATCTTATTTACATGATCCACGTCTACACATGTTACATTTTTGGACTTTAATACTTTTTGGCTCTACTCCTTTTCTGTCATCCTCTTGGTCTATATTTAAAACATCTTTATACTCCTCAATTTTACTATTCTTCTATGCAATTATGATTTCCTTTTTAAACTTCTCACCTACAATTTATGTGATTCTAGATTTTCCACTGTATTATGCTCTCGTACAAGTTTCCATTTTTGACTGCCTTTCCCCTCAATGAACATAGATTTCCAGGGGGTTCTTGATTTGGCAGTCCACCCCAATTCTTCCTGAGAACACATTCCCTTGAATGCCTTTCATTGCTACAATTGACCACCCAGTATTTGTTCATAGAATAGTTTTGTTACGTTGCACACATTGAATAAAATTAGACTCACCCCAATTTGGAATCTCCACAGTTATTTCATCTTTAAGGGGCTGTCACACTGTACAAGGTAATTCAAGAGTTCTCCCGAGTTTCCCGATTCGAACTCGGAGAATTAAGGTAATAGCCGTGCGTAGGTACTCAGGGCTCTAGTGGACATTTTTCCACAGTGCTGAAAAAAACTTCACGAGTTACCGCGTTTCCCCGAGTACCTGCCGTTAGCATTACGAGCCGCTACGAGACATCCACGAGCTCCGACGTAGATTCTACATACTTACCACGAGTTTTTTTAGTTTTTTTTTAAAACTTCGGAGAGCCCTTGAATTACCTCGTACAGTGGGACAGGCCATTTATCCTTTTCCACAACTGCACTAAACCTACCTGAATCATGGTCACTACCACAAATCTGCTCTTCCATCGATACTTCTTCCACCTATCCTGATGAATTACTCAAAATTGAGAGTCACTTAACATTGCATTAGGTTCAATTCCCTTCTGTAATGTTGCGAGTGTTTTTGAATGCCAGAAAGTTGAGTGCATAAACTTGTTTTTAATATATCTCGAACAGCTTGGAGAACTCATGATTTAGAAACCAGGAGCTGCAGATGCGGTTAACACAAAAAGACACAAGGTGCTAGAGTTATTCAGATTCTAAAGTGTCCCATCCCAAATGGTCATCTATCCATGTTCTACAGATATGCTGTTTGCCCCAGTGTTACCCCACCACTGTGTGTCAATTTTCAGCTCGATCATCTTCTTTTCATTCTGCAGTTCAATTCATGTAGTCTCATCTGATGATCTTCAAGCATATTCCTTCAATGGGAAATCTCCAAATCATCTTACCTGCGTTTGGTCTCATTTTCCTCACTGCAATTTCACCCTCCTTTCTCATACAGTTAAGATTCTTTCCAAGTTCATAACTCTCATTAAGATATGCATTTGATGCTGCCCATCAATCAAGCTCCCAAAAATACCACTGCTATCAACTCACCCTCTCTCTCCCACTCCACATTTCAGCACAAAATACTGAACAGGGAATTAAGGAATGACAAAAAATGTGAAAGAATATTCACCAATATAAGATCTGCCCCAGTAAGATCTGACCCAACATGCAACATTCTATCCAATACTTCCAAAGAGCCGAGACATTGAGCCATGCTTCTTTACCCAATAGTCTTATTTCTGTTGAAACTATTGACATGTAAAGAATTCCCACGAAATGCCACATTTTCAAGTATTTGCTCACAACAAAAACATAGAAAATGTATTTGAAAAATCAAATGGATTAAATAGCACACAAATTTTAAATTCGAGGATAAACATGTTAGCGTTAAAATTAGTGTTGCTGGGGTGATCCTTTTACAACTCAAATAGCTACCGTTATATGGCTCTCCAAAGTGAATTCGCTTCAACAGAAACCAAACCTTAAATAAAACTAAACAATGCCCTAGGGTCAAACATTCTACTGTACACAATTCACATCAGAATTGCTAACAAATGTGCAAATTGCGTTGTACTGCTAGTGTTGTACTTTAGTTAGAAGACATACAACCCACAGAATTGGGATACCATGTTTTTGGTGAATACATTATTAAATCAATTGTGTAGCCTTTCCCCAAATTTGAATGACGGCTCTCACCAATATATAAGTAAAGCATCCCACTTGTTTGCTAAGGAAGACAAAAATGCAGGAGAAATTCAGCGGGTGAGACAGCATCTATGGAGCGAAGGAAATAGGTGACGTTTCGGGTCAAGACCCTTCTTCAGTTACCCACTTATTTTATTAGCCAAATGGGAATAAAATATCACATATATATGGCTACTAATTATCTCTACAAGGATACCTGGCATTGTGAATATGAGTAAATATTGAAATTCTATAAAAATATTTGACTGCTAATCAATTGGCGGATTCACTGATAGCATTTGTGCAGTTCCGTGCAGCTCCCCAAAGGTCACTGACAACTTGGCAAAGGAATAAATAAATCGGGGTACTTTAACATTGCTGGTGTAATGATTTGGACAATAATTAAGTCAAGTCTTTCTAGCGCATTCCTCCCACCCCCCCACCTCAGTGGAAGGAAGACCATGTCAAGTGTCCTCCCCCCTCCAGAGTGTTCCCTCCAAAATTCTCAGTCTATTAGATAATGTAAGTGATGCTAAGAATATTCAATGCAGAAATATCTCCAAGGGTCTCTAAAAATACTAAATAAGTCAACATGAAATGTCACCTATCCATGTTCTCCAGAAATGCTGCACGACCTGCTGAATTACTCCAGCACTTTCTCTTTTTTTGTACACCCGCTTTTGGACAATTACAATCAGCTCAGATGTCATCAGTGATTCATCTTTACTCACTTTGACAAAATTATCAGGAAACATTCCCCTCTTCCCATTTAACTCTCCGTCACACCATCCTTCTTCTTCAAGTTTTCTTACATTCTTAATGAGATCACCAACCCTCAGAGTAAGTTCATCATCATGCGCAGCTTCATAATCATATTCCACAGTAACCTCCACTGTAAGAGAAAGAAAATATACAGTCAGTCATACTGAAACCAATCATTCTCAAAGGAGTTGGTGACGGTAAAAATAGTTAATCAGCACCGACACAATGTGCCGACTTCTGATAAACATTCTTCTCAAGTGGCGAATGGATTTATAATTCTTAATTAAACATTCTCATGGCACAATCTACATTGCTCCACCCAAAGATGATGCCACACCTGCATTTTATTCCTGGATTTAATTTCCAGCTAACCCAACTCATAATTACATGCACAAGCCCTTAGCAGCACATTATTCATACATGGGAGAGGAGGAAGAAATGTAATAATTAAATCTCAATTAAGCAAAGTAATCTGGAACAACAAATGCTTTTACTCCTCCTCACCCTGAGAAGCCTCTCTCAAACTGCACCCAATGAATTCCCAATTGCAGTAAAGTGAAGATGGCCAAGAAATCGGTAAAAGCCCAGTCAAAGCTGTAATCAGCAAAACTCAGGTCAGCTGCCCATAAACAATTAAAAAACACACCTTGTGAAGACCTGAACCCTATCGCTCTTCTCAGAGCCACCCACATCTCTCAGGAAACGGCTAATCCCGACTCAAGCAATCTGGGACCGGGCTCAGTGCCAGGGGAAGATAATTTCCATTATTGTGGATCCCTCGTAGCTCACTGACATTCGCTGGAATCGCCACATCCCCAGCATCTGATATAAAATACTGAACAGAGAGTGGGCTGTCCAGACCGAGCCACACTCGGACTGGGGATGTGTTCGGCTTCAGGCTCAGTTCAAAGCCATTTCCTTCTCTGTGATTAGACAAAACCAACAAGTACACTTACACAATGATAACACCTTGTTCGGTTAAAGTGAACAATTGGCAATAAAAGACACCATTCCCCGCATCCAACCCACGACACCCATGGTCCTTACAATGGTTTACTGTATTATCAGGCAACTGATCATTTCCCCAATTTATATGGCTCCCAGCTATTCCAGCAAGTACATCTCTGCACTATAGCATAGAGCATAGTTAAGTGACTGGGAGTTGTTCATTAAATGGGCGGTTTCAATTTTAACTGTGCAATGTAAACAGGTATGTCAGTGATTTTCCCCAAGTAAACATGCCAGAAAAGTATTTACAATGGTTAATGGAATTGATTTGTTCCTTTCCCCATGGTTGATAATCAGATTCCAATTGAGATTATAGGGTACTTCACATGTGACCTTAACAGCACAGTAGAACTCCCTGTACCAGCATGAAAACAGAGATTTTAGACATTCAATTATGCGTCAGAACTGATAAAAGTGTTACTTTCAAACACTCACAACATTCCTAGAAAAAATGTAAAATTGTTGTAAGAAATAAAAACATGTATAAGCTGCTTCTAACTTACATCTTCAAAGCAAGACAAATTTGTCGTTTTGTTTGAGCTTCATTTAAGAAAAACAAAATCCAAAGCCTGGGGCTTCTCACCCTGAGGAGATTTTTTTTTAAACCTGCCTTAGTTTGCAATTTCAGTGAAGTAATGGCCACTGAAGTAACCAAATTTAAACATTTCCAATGTGTAAGGTAGGCAGTGTTTTGGCTACCTAATTATTTCTCCTCCAGAATCATTTAGTAAAATAAACCAAAGTGCAGTGTAGAAGAACACAGCAAGGGTACATTCAGTGTGGAATATCACAAAGGTGGGGCTGGATCTCCCTTTTTGCCAAATTGTGTCTCTTAAACACAACGGCCCTTTACGAATTGCAAAGTTAGACTTTCCTTAAACTCACCTTAAACCTGCCGCTCCGTCTGACTAAACTCGACGCTCGGTTTATTAAAAAATGTGGGATTCTGGTAGCGAGGTTTAGTTAGACTAAAGTCTAAGGCGAGTCTAACATTAGACTTTGGTTTGAGCTGAGTCTAAAGTTAGACCGCGTTTTAGTTGCCATGGTGACGATGTCTGCTTGTACTGCACATGTGCAATGCAATAGCAGAAGCACGAGCAGACGACAACTTCAACATGGCTGACAAAAAGAAACAGCAGAAAGGAAACAGGGACGCCAGCCAGAAAGAATTTCTCCTAAAGTTACTAGCCGATAAAATTACAATTATCGAGAAAAAAAGGTGCTATGACAAATTTATTTTGTTTTGGACAACTACATTTTCTCATGTAAAACCATGAATTCAGAAATCTTTGAAAGGATTTCATTCAATATTTCTCAGAAATAAAATGGTTTTAACATTTACATTCACAGAATATCTGCCCTTCCGATTGACAAACATCCGAGTGAGGTCCCCACCTGGAGTTATGATTGGGCCATGTGTGCAATCAATTGCCCCAATCAAGCAGCAATACTGGTAGAAAGCATTTTGTGTTTCATGAACTTGCTGGGGAGTTGATGGGAATGAGATATAGGTTCTTCTCCATTGGGTTATGTGGGATGACACCTCCTGGACTATACGTGACATAGATGGCTGTGATAAACCTGCATCATCACCATGCATTAGTTGGAAATTTCCTACATAGACAATGAAAGAATTTCTCTTTTAAAAGTTTCCTCTCCCTTCTTCTGTTTAACTGACATTAAAAGCAATTTTTTCTGAGAAAATGTTGATTACCATATATCACTATAAAATAAAAAAAGAAAAAGACACAACACACTATAGAATTCAACATGAAAGGCCATTTTTTCTCTCCGTAGCGAGGTTAACCCTCCCTTAAACCTGCCCCCTGCTGAGTCTAAATTTTGTGGCAAGTTAGACTATAGTCTAAGGTCAGTCTAAGCTTTGGTGATTAGTAGAAAGACAACTTAGACTTTAGTCTAAATATCAAGGATTTAAACCCGCCGTCGAGTCTAAATTGCAGGGTTACACCTGCTGTTGGGTTTTTAAAAATTAGTAGAATACAGGCCAACGTGTCTTAGATCAAGATTTTAATGAGAACGAAGCATATAATAAAAGGCTTACTCTCCACTGTGGCTTAAACAATTTTGTCTCAGGCTGAATTCTCTGGATTACTTTGACATTTGATAAGAACTGAAATCATAAAATTGTCCTCTGAGCATTGTGGGCTTTTTTATTCTGTTACCAATTTAAATTGGACTACAGCATCGATGAGACAGCTAACAGCTTCCATAAAATTAAATCCAGCTCCCAAAGAAAAAAAATCTGTGTTGCAGAGTAAGGAATTGAATCTAGAAATGTAAACATTGGGATCTGCATGATCAAAGGCATTAGATCAGACCTAAACAAATGGCAAACAAAGAAAATAGCACTGTAGGCAAGGATCAAGCTGCAGGTAAGAACATGTGACCATTAACAATTTTTCTGAACATACCCTAAACATTAAATTTTATATCTCGTTCACACTCCAGAATGGTCCACGAGAAACACCCATCAGGGGCCAAGGCATTTCCCATTGGCTTCCCCAATGGCTTCCTGACAGCCTATACTTTGAAGCTGCACCAGACATAAAGCTGGAGGGCCAAATAAGTATATTCAGCTCAGGGAGTGGCACCAATCCATGGGCACAAATGCATTGCCATTTGACTTCTCAGTGCATTCTGCAATTGTGCCAGGATGGATGTCCTCAACACACTCACAAACATGCTGTAGCTTACTAACACCACTTAACAGAACAGGTCAGGAGAATAATTGAAATAACTGGGATAAGAACTAACAAAGGCACAGATGAGGTTTACTGGAGCAGTTAAACATGGATTTTAGGGTGATTGTGAAGGCAGGATAGGAAAATTTGCCCAGTTGGACACAGACAGCCATAATCATACAGCAAATGCTCTGGTCTCCAGGCCACAAAGGATGTCAAAGGCAAGGACAGACAAAATGAACATTTGTAACTAGGAATGGAACAGCCTTATGCTGGGCCTTAAGAACAAATGTTCAGTTTACCAAAAGTTTGGTTGGAAGAAATATCTACATCTCCAATATTAGGGAATTATCAACTCACAGAAACACACAGGATGGGGGAAGATGGGGTGGAGAATGTATGCAACTAGAATTCAGTGTAAATCTGAACATTGACATTGTAATGATCTCATCAAGCAGTTAATGTACAAGAGATGAAGGGATAATAGGCAGGTCATGAGCAGAATTCCAAAGTAAACAGTGCAAGCAAGAAAAATAAGCATAAAAGGGATTCAAGACCAATTGCCGATTTTCTTTGCTTTGCCAATTCCAGACAAACTCTATTCATACCACCCCAACTCCTAACCCAATATCAATTTCCAATTTATACCCATTCATAGCTGCTCCAAGATCACATTAACGAAAATAACAGCAAAAGCAACTTAAAGATACAGACAATTATCGATTACTATTATGACTTTGTTGCAATATAGAATACAAAAGTCGATGTGTCAGTTGTGCAAGTCCTTAAATAAGTCACAGTAACAGAACAATGTACAGGAAGGGTAGTGATGAAGGGGTGCTGCACAAACCCCCTGAGATCCTGTCCAAATTATAATAATCAAGGGATATTTTCTTGGAGATTATTAATTTACTTAATGGACAAAACAAAGTTACAATAGCTTAGACAAAGTGAGAGCAGACTGTATCGGGTGGTTGAAGACCAGTAAGGGAACAGTGGTACAAGAGATTTAGAAAACACGGCATCAGTGGAAAGAGTATGCAGTTAATATTTCAGGTTAAAAAGACAACCTGAAATGTTAACTGCTTTTTGTTTCTACAGATACTGCTCAATGGCTGTGTTTTTCCACACTGAAATTTAGTGTGGACCTGGACCCTTTGCAGAGGGATGTGAGGAATAGTAAATTCATTCAAAACTCAGTTTTTACACCAAAGAATGCACAGAAATAAGCTGGTATTAAAAGGAATAAGCAAATATGAAAAAAGTATGATTATGTGACATTCATCCTATCTGTTGCATAGAGGAAGAGAATACAAAAAGAAAACTCCAAGTTGTGCTCAGAATTAAATGTCAAATTTGTTGTTTTGCCAAAAAAAATTAATTTGCATTTTTAATAACACATCTTTTAGGGAGGTATTTTACTCTCCCCAAAATTGACTTTTTTATGCTTCAGTCTTCGGTTCCCTTTTAACTCTTCTACAAACGGCTTCTTAGAAATATAAACAACCCTAAATAAGACTTATTTTGTATATTACACTAAAATTATTTTGTATATTAGAGCGAGTCTTAAAACATTTATGTTTTAAAGGTTTAAAAGTTTTAAAGTTTTTAAACTTTAAAGATTTAAGATAGCGAAAGCTTTCAAGGTTGTGACATTTGGTTAGGAAACAACAAGAAAAGTATTCAGAGATTAGAGTTTTGCTTATTAGCTTTGGTAATCCAAATTTCTTAATTAAATTGATTTGAAAGCAAAATGACAGATAATTAAATTGTGAACTTGTCCAATAGCCAAGACTCATTTCATATTAAACAAACAGGAAATTCAGAGGGCAGGTTCAGAAAAATATATGTATATGTGGCTTCAATACAATATAAAATAAACTTGTTTCTGCTCGAGGGACATTACTAATAGACCATGCTTTTTTGTTTCATTTGGTGACCCAAATCATGTTTCTACCTGTGTTTATAACATATTGTGTAAAAATATTATAGAAATCATACCTGAAACTCTTCAAGAACAAAACCTGCATATATTTTTAAAAATATGATTGAGAAAAGAAAAAAGTTCAATGTATATATATACACACACACACATACTCACAAGTACATACACACACACAAATATATTATACTAAACTAAGTGGGACCCGTTGGGGGGGGGGGCTTTCTGGAGTGCTAGTATGGTCGAAGGGACAGGTTTCCAGAGGGCTAGTATGGACATTGTGGACCATATGGATTCCTGGGCTAACAGCTCAGTCACTCAGGCCCGGTGGGCTGGAAGCTCAGTCACTCAGGCCTGGTGGGCTGGCAGCTCAGTCACTCAGGCCCGGTGGGCTGGAACCTCAGTCACTCAGGCCTGGTGGGCTGGCAGATCAGTCACTCAGGGCTGGTGGGCTGGCAGTTCACTCACAGCTATGCCTTGAAATTCCATTCAAAGTAGAGTGCAGGCCACAAAATTCCATTTCATAGGATTTCAAGCAGAGTGCAGGCCACGAAATTCAATTTCATAGGATTTCAAGCAGAGTGCAGGCCACCACATTCAGTTTCATAGCATTTCAAGCAAAGTGCAGGCCACCACATTCCGTTTCATAGCATTTCGAGCAGGATGCAGGCCACCAAATTCAATATCAGAGCATTTCGAGCAGAGTGCAGGCCACCACATTCCATTTCACAGCATTTCAAGCAGAGTGCAGGCCACCAAACTCAATTTCATAGCATTTCAGGCAGAGTGCAGGCCAGAAGAGGAGAGGGGGGGTGGGGGGTGGCCAAAAATGACGGCCGTAGGTGGCGGCATACTCTCGGAAACCGCAGCACACAAAGCCAAAACCGGTCAAGAACAGAGTTTTAGTAATATAGATATAATAATAATAATTTGTCTATTGTAGTTCAGAGCTTATTTGAGGTTGTAGTGTTTAATAGCCTGATGGCTGTAGGAAAGAAGGTGTTCCTGAACCTGGATATTACAGTTTTCAGGCTCCTGTACTTTCTTCCCAATGGCAGGGATGAAATGAGTGTGTGTCCAGTATCGTGTGGGTCTCTGATGATGCTGACTGCCTTTTTGAGGCAGCGACTCCGATAAATCCCATTGATGCAGTTAACGTAAAACCCAATGATGGACCGGGCAGTGTTCACAACCTTTTGCAGTCTTTTCCGCTCCTGGGCGTTCAAGTTTCCGAAATAGGCCATGATGCAACCAGACAATATGCTCTCTACTGTGCACCTGTAGAAGTTCAAGAGAATCCTCTCTGACATAACAAATCTCTGTAATCTTCTCAGGAACTAGAGGTGTTGATGCGCTTTATTTATTATTGCATCAGTGCGCTGGGTCCATGAAAGATCTTTGGAAATATGCGCGCCCAGGAATTTGAAGTTTTTGACTCTCTCATATAAACAGAATTGTGGGTCCTCATCCTTCCTCTTCCAAAGTCCACAATTAGTTCATTGATTTTACTGATATTGAGAGCCAGGTTGTTGTGCTGGCACCATTTAGTCAATCAGTCGATCTCACTTCTATCCTCTGACTCAAAAGAGACTGCAGAGACTGGAACAGAATTAAATACTGCAAGAACTCAGCAGTCAGGTTGTACAGCTCAGAAGCAGGTCTTTTGGCCCAATTTATTCATACTGACCAAGCTATCTTCCGGATGTGGTCCCATTTGCCTACATATTCCCTATTTCCCTGAGCTAGTATTATTTACCTATATTGTGTCCATATTCCTGTAAATCTTTCTATCTATGTTTAGTTTAAAGATACAATGTTGAAACAGGCCAATCTTCCTATCACTATCTTCAATACTTGCACGTATGAGCAAATGCATTGCATCTACAGTGCATTCAGAAAGTATTCAGACCCCTTCACTTTTCCACATTTGGGTACATTACAGCCTTATTTTAAAATGGATTAAATAAAAAAATGTTTATCATCAATCTACACACAATACACCAGAATGAAGCAAAAACATGTGTGTAGAAATTTTTGCAAAGTAATTAAAAATAATTAACTGAAATATCACATTTACATAAGTATTCAGACACTTTGCTATGACACTCAAAATTGAGCTTAGGTTCATCCTGTTTCCATAGATTATCCGTGAGATATTTCTACAACTTAACTGGAGTCCACCAGTGGTAAATTAAATTGATTGGACATGATTTGGAAAGGCACACAACTGTCTATATAACGACCCACACTTGACAGTGCATGTAAGAGCAAAAACCAAGCCATGAAGATGAAGGAATTGGCCGTAGACCTCCGAGACAGGATTGTGGCGAGACACAGATCTGGGGATGGGTATAAAACAATTTCTGCAGCAGACTAGTCAGGATTGAGGGAAAGATGAATGGAGCAGAGATGCTTGATGAAAGCCTGCTCCAGAGCATTCTGGACCTCAGACTGGAGCGGAGGTTCACCTTCCCACAGGACAATGACCCGAAGCACACAGCCAATACAACGCAGGAGTGGCTTCGTGACAAGTCTGTGAATGTCCTGGAGTGGCCCAGCCAGAGCCTTGAACCCAATCGAACATCTCTGGAGGGACCTGAAAATAGCTGTGCATCGACACTCCCCATCCAACCTGACAGAGCTTGAGAGGATCTGCAAAGAAGAATGGGAGAAATTACCCAAATACAGTTGTGCCAAGCTTGTAGCATAATACCCAAGACTTGAGGCTGTAATCGCTGCCAAAGGTGCCTCAACAAAGTACTGAGTAAAGGATCTGAATACTTTTGTAAATGTGATATTTCAGTTATTTCTTTTTAATTACTTTCCAAAAATTTCTAAACACCTGTTTTCGCTATTTTACTATGGGGTATTGTGTGTAGATTGATGGTAAAAAAATGGATTTAATCAATTTTAGAATAAGGCTGTAACGTAACTAAATGTGGAAAAAGTTAAGGGGTCTGAATACTTTCTGAATGCACTGTGTAACTAGTGCACTCAACATTTGCCTCAATTTGACAGTTTACAAATAGTTAAGCTATTAAAATTTGAATGTTACTGTTAATCTTCTAAGTACAGGTAATAACTTCTGATTTTAGATTTATCCATCTATGATGCAGCAACATCAGAGTTGAAAAAATTCAAACAGTACCAGGCAATGAAGAAAAACAAACCATAAAGCATGGAGACACAAGGAACAAGACACTGGAATCTTGAGTCAAACAAAGGCTGGGAGTAACCCAGCAGGTCAGGCAGCATCTCTGGAAAACATGGATAGGCAATATTTCTGGTCAGGGCCCTTCTTCTGGCTCATGGTTAGGCAGAATTCGGATCTGAAGAAGGGTTCCATCCAGAAACATCACCTATCCATGTACTCCAGTGATGTTCCCAGAGCTGCTAAGTTGTTCTAGCACTTTGTGTTTAAAACCATTAAATATACTCAATTCTAAACTCCACACATCAAACTTTTGTTCTCATTTCTTTTGGCTTAACTATTTTTTGGTTTCCTAGAAACTTTGGGTAAATGCTCTCATTACAGACACTACAAACATACAAGCTACATTGGCAGCTTACCAAATTTATATTTAGATGTGTGGTATTTAGTTAGAAGAAAAGCAATTTTGTATCAATTGTTTCTGGATATTGCTACAAGCTCCAATGTTCACAGGGATGGGAATTCCAAGGGTTATTAAAGTTAGAGTAAATAGCTTTGACTGTTACAATATATTGGGTATTACATTTTTTGTTATTCCTTGCAATTCCACAAGATAATGTCTTCCTATATTATATACTTTGCACAGTCCCTTGGTTTAGAGAAACAAAATATATTTATTGAATAATCTCTTCTCTCTGCAGTACTGATATTTGGTTATGCATAGCACTCAATCACATGCTCATACATTTATCTTTCATTTACTATCACAGAACAAATCAAGAACAATCTTCTTTGATTTTGGTCTCTATTATTGCAAACCAAACAATGATTTTGTTCTTTTTAATGTGGTTAAACATTGCTCAAAAAAAAGTTGAAACAAAAATAAACCAGTTCAAACAGAAAAAGAACAAAATAGTCCCTAACATTGTTGAACAAAAACAATACATTATTCATACAGCATTCTTATCTCAGCACCTGGAAGAGATCCTGAATGGAGTCCACAAAATTCACTGGATCTTGCAAAGGAACTCAGACAGCACCTCATACCCACAATCTCCAACAGCAAAATGGGCAGTGGCAGCAAGCACATGGGATCACCACCGTCTTTAGTTTCCACGCACGTGTCAGACATTACCATGAATTTAAATACCCACCTTGCGTTGCTTCTGTTATAAACGGGTCCCTTGCATTATTGTTGCACAATGCATTACATTTGAGAAAACCTGATTTCACCTGCAGGCTCTTGTCTTCAACTGTTATTCATTTAATATGTTACAGAGAATTTTATTCTTTTATTTCCCAAAATATCTCTTATTTTGTACTTGCATAGCAATGGCGTGCAAACGCATGGATTTTGATATAAAATATCAAAGTCTCATTTTATCATCCGGAACTGTGGTATAAAACGCCAGTCTGGAGTTTCCAACACACAGAAACCAGCTCTTTATAACAAGTCAAGAGTTAGAGACAGTTATATAGCACAGAAACAGGTCCTATGTCCCAACTCGTTCTTGGCTAACACGGCATTTTCCTGAGCTAATTCCATTTGCCTGCATTTGGCTCTTTCAATATCTCCTTAAGTTCTCCAATCCCAGCAACCTCAATGCGAATCTTTTCTAGTTTAATCAGGTCCAACCTATAGTATGGCATCGAGAAATGCACACAACATTCAACGTACAGTCTCACAATGTCCTCTACAAGATGTTCCAAATCTTGTATGCAATGACTCATACGATGAAAATAAGCTTGTTATACACCACCTTCATCACCTTGTGTGCCCATATTGCCACTTTCAGGGACCTTTTAACTGCATTCCCAGTTTTATTTGTTCACCCGGGCCCTCTTGTTTACTGTGCAAGTCCTGATATGGTTTAAATTCCGAAAATACATTACATCAACTTATCCAAGTTTTGTTATATCCTTTGACAACCTTCTTCGCTGTTTCCCATATTCGCAATTTTGGTGTCAACCAGAAACTTAACTAGCATGCCACCTACACCCTCAAAGTTGTTAATATAGATGACAAATAACAGAGATCGCAGCACCATTCCCTGGAACATAGATAGAAACACAGAAAATAGGTGCAGGAGTAGGCCATTCGGCCCTTGAAGCCTGCACCACCATTCAATATGATCATGGCTGATCATCCAACTCAGTATCCTGTACCTGCCTTCACTCCATACAGTCCCTCAATATTGCTCATCAGCCAGCCCTTCAGTCGAACAACATGTTGGCCCTAAACTCTCCCTATCTCATTTTTAAAAGACTCCCACGACCCATAGTTGCACAGTAGCAATTGCTATTCTAGGTGCCCATGCAAGTATCCATTTGATCTCTCATCATAACATCATGAATTAGGCCATTCTGCCCATCAAGTCTACTCCGCCATTCAATTGTGGCTGATCTATCTCTCCCTCCTAATCCCATTCTCCTGCCTGCTCCCCATAACCTCTGACGCCCAATCACGAATCTATCTATATATCCACTGACTTTGCCTCTGCGGCCTTCTGTGGCAAATAATTCCACTCTCATGCAAGTGTAAAGGGAGTGCAGAGACGGTTCACCAGACTGATTCCTGGGATGTCAGGACTGTCTTATGAAGAAAGACTGGATAGACTTGGTTTATACTCTCTAGAATTTAGGAGATTGAGAGGGGATCTTATAGAAACTTACAAAATTCTTAAGGGGTTGGACAGGCTAGATGCAGGAAGATTGTTCCCGATGTTAGGGAAGTCAGGACAAGGGGTCACAGCTTAAGGATAAGGGGTAAATTCCTTTAAAACCGAGATGAGAAGAACTTTTTTCACACAGAGAGTGGTGAATCTCTGGAACTCTCTGCCACAGAGGGTAGTTGAGGCCAGTTCATTGGCTATATTTAAGAGGGAGTTAGATGTGGCCCTTGTGGCTAAGGGGATCAGGGGGTATGGTGAGAAGGCAGGTACGGGATACTGAGTTGGATGATCAGCCATGATCATATTGAATGGCGGTGCAGGCTCGAAGGGCCGAATGGCCTAATCCTGCACCTAATTTCTATGTTTCTATGTTTCTAAAGGATTGCAGACCGCAATCCAAAGCAAGCAGGAAAGCCCCCCCCATCCTTAGTTTTGAAATGAACGATTTCCTAGATAATACCAACACTGTGTATGAAATATTCATGTGGCTGATAAGTGTTTTCTGACAGTGATACAGTTGCAATTGCTGGACCAGCTCGATTGCACTTAGAATAGCAGAATAGATAGAATAGAATAACGTTTATTGTTATTTGAACCCAAGTTTAAACAAAATTACGTTTCTGCAGTCATACAAACAAGAAAAAACAAACCAAGACACACAATTAACACAATTTACATAAACATCCATCACAGTGAATCTCCAAACACCTCCTCACTGTGATGGAGGTAAAGTCTTGTCTCTCCCCTGTTCTTTATTCTTTTCCCGATGTTAAATCCCCCGGCAGGCGATGGCAAGTCCCGCGGCCGTTAAAGCTGCGCCAGGCAATGTAAGGCCCGGCTCCTGGTCATTTTTATCCCTGTAATTCGGGCGGGAGAAGTTGCCGTTGCAGGAGCTCCGAACCTGCGAGCTCCCGATGTTACCGTCCCCCGGGCCTGCAGCTGGAGCCTCCGAAGCTCCGAAGTCGGGCCGCAGCCGCATGCCACCACAGCTCCCCACACTCCGAATCCGGCCAGCTCCACGATGGTGAGTCTGCAGGCTCTGCGACTGGAGCTCCAGGTCGTTCCGGCTGGAGGCCGCTCCAGGGTGCTAGGCCCCAATGACAACGGAGACCCGACAGGGAAAGGTCGGGTCCCCCGTACAGGGAAAGATTTAAAAGTTTCCCCCACCCTCCCCTCCCCCACATATACTCAGCTAAAAATAATATATAAACTACAACCAAAACATGCACTTAACAGTACAAAAAGAAAAAAAAGACAGACGGACTGCAGAGGCCGCTGCTGCGAGGCGCCGCCACTTTCCACTGCTTTGCTGATCACAAATTGTAATAAAGTTCTGACTAATTACAATCTTACAACAGATCCAGATACAAGGATGTAGGTTATGGGGGAAATGGCGTATTTTTCATAAGCATGCTCCACGCACCGGACGCAGCGTTTTATTGGTCATTATGCAAAATGCCCAAAACCCCAGATTGTTTTCTAAATGATGGTTATTCCCTACATAAGAAAAAGGCAGAATCAACATTAACATCCACAATATCCTCAGTCCTGAGGTTGATCTTATTGCCATCCCCTCCTGGATCAGATAATCACCTTTAAAATGAAGCCTGTGTTTTGTTTCTTGAAACTCAGTTGGTTATCTTCAATTGTTGAATTCCGAATTCAAACTGTTGATGGATTACAAATCCATTGATTTCTGACATTTGGTGTATTAAGGTATTCTGGTTCAAGTAGGTCAGAGGAACCAAATCTCTTCAGTTATACAACCTCATTTTGCCAGTGAACAAATTGAGTTGGCAAATAATGTCAATGACCAAACTTTTGTCATGGATCAATCACGTCAAATAGCACTAAAATGAAATACAGGTCACAATGTTGTGAAGCAACCAAAAATTCCCACAGCACGAATCAACAACTACGTGTGATGATACTACAATTTTCTCTGGATAAACTTCTACAATACTGAAAAAAAGTGCAGCCAACGCTGAAGTTTTTAATAAAGTGCAATCAAGGAAAATGAACAATTCCAGAGCAAAACATAAGATATTCACAGCTCAAAGCAACATTCATTGACACCTGCTTTCAACATTATAAATTCAACCCACCTACAGAGGAAACAGCTGCAACTTAAACAGTACAGGAAAACACAAATATCAAAAGACAACTTTGAACCACATAATCTCTGAAGAGCTCTGCTGTGGCAATCAAGAAACGATGTTTAAAATCTTTGCTCATGTGGGGAAAGTCCTAAATCTTGCACGAGCCAAAATGGAAATTGCTGAATCAATGAAAAAATGAAGAAGTGAAAGAACGTGCAAAACTGCACCTATTCTTATCTCAAACACATCAACTTACAACTGCAATGGTGCCCAAAATTGCAATCAACAGTGCACCTTTAAACCAAATGCTTGGTTACAACTTTTCATTACTGCACCACAAACCAAACTATTAAGTCAAGTCAAATAAAGTTTAATATCATATGTACAAGTACAGTGAGGAACAAGTCCAATGAAAATATTACTTGTGGCTGCATCACCAACATGTTGACCCAGACAATACACCGAAACAAATTACACACAAATTCTACAAAAAAGTGTAAAGAAAAAGATTGCAATAACAGACAAGATATTAGTATATAAATCCATATAATACAAGTTCATGGTAGTGCATAAGGTCGCCTGTAGTGAAAGAGATGCAATTATATTCCTCATTGGTTTAAAGTTTAATGTTCATAGCAAAAATTTGCTTTTTAAAAACAAAAAAGTGAATTCAAACTACAAGACCAATGTACCCTGAAAATGTAACATTCTATCAAAAGGAAGTCTAAACATAAACATTTACTCGTTTTCTTTCTTCACACACTATATATTTCACATCTTTCTATCCTTTACTATCTAACTTATTTTTCTTATTCTCATCTTTTTTCAATGTAACAAAAAAAAAAAGAAGTTGTACATAACATATATTATGAAAATATATATTAGGCACTTTGGTGCCATATGACTGTACTTACTTCTAATAAAATAAAATATTTAAAAAAAAATAAATAAACATAACTATGATTAACTATTTTAGATTTATATGGAAAGGTAATTTACAAAGAATCTAGATCAACTGTACTGAAAATGAAGTAGCCGTGTCAAATATTATTTTCAATCTTTAGCGAAGATTATCTGAAACTAGTTAGGGGCCTGTCCCGCTTAGGTGATTTTTTCGGCGACTGTCAGTCGTAGCAGGTCGCCGAAAAAGCGCCACCCCCAACGACAATGTCTACGATAACCTAGTCAAATGGCGACCCAATCGTCGCGACTTAGAAAATCCACCTACGACCACACAGGCGACAACCTACGACAACCGAAGTCAACCTACATCCACCGGCGACAAGCAACGACCCTGTCGGTGACAACTGAAGACAATTCAGTCGCCGGTTGACGTAGGTTGTCGCTAATGGAATTCACAGAGGTCATCACCCGGTGACAACCAACGTCATCTGGTGACAACCTATGACAGCACCTAGGACAAAACCGACGTCTTGAACATTTCAAAATCCAGCGGAGACAAGAAAAAAGTTACGACACTTGAGACAACTCACGGCAATACAGGCACCACCCCGCAACCATGTGGCGACAGCCTATTTTCCAGTTGTCGCCAAAAAAAATAGTCTACGTAGGACAGGCCCGTTACTTGCTATATTATATGTTGTATCTAAATTAAGTTCCAATTAACACATTTCATTTGAAAATGATAAACAACATCTTTCTATTTTGGTTTAGGATGTATTCACAAATGAGTGGTAGCCCAAAGCAAATCCTTTGTAAACAAAAAAAGGGCTGGAGGAACTCAGTGGATCAGACAGCATCTGTGGATGGAATGGACAAGCAACGTTTTGAGGTTGGTACCTTCTTCAGACTGATAAGAGCAGGATCGGATTTAGATGGAGAGAGGCCCTAGGCTGTTCCACTTGTGAGGCCCCTCCCAATCCCCCACCCCCACGACTAGAGGAAGATGGTCCACCAGATTGACACCGATTTGCAGCCGAGCATGTCCAATGAGATAAGGGGCTGGAAAGCTGTGCTTTTATTTATTTATTTATTTATTGCCAGTGCTAGTGTCGGGTTGTCAGCTTAAAACACTATTATTCTGAAATGGGGGGCAAGGAACATTACTGAGACTATAGTGCGTTGTGACAGCATATGTAAGAAAGGCCTATGACTGTGTCAAAAATATTATACACCTTGCAGGGCTCTCACTTAACTTTTTTTCTCTGTTGTTAGCCGGGCAATCTTGGCAGCTTTTTTGGTTGCCAAATGACAGTTTGATCATTTAATGATCATTTAAGACGGCTTGCATGACGCGTGCGATAATGTACTCCGAAGAAGTGCACCAGTCGGAATTATGCTCAATGAAACATTCACATTATTTCTGCTTCAAATAAAGTCACAAACTAAACATATTCACCAATCAAGACATGCTATATACCACAATGGCATGCAGGAAAATTATAACACAGTATCTCAACCCTTTTTACACATTGCAATTTCTATTATTTCTTTTCACTTCCAAACAAAATTGTGGTTGGATTATTCAGCGTATGATCAACCTCGGTGAGACCAAACACAGGTTTGGCACAACACCTCCACTCAGTTCGCAATAACCAACCTGATCTCCCGGTAGCTCAACACTTCAACTACACCCCCCCCCCCCCCATTCCAAATCCGACCTTTCTGTCCTGGGCCTCCTCAATGGCCAGAGTGAGGCCCACCGGATATTGGAGGAGCAGCACCTCATATTTGCTTGGGTAGTTTACACCCCAGCGGTATGAACATTGGCTTCTCTAATTTCAGTCCTTGCTTTTTCCCTCCTTCCCCTCCCATTCCCAGCTCTCCCAGAGTCTCCGCCTCTTCCTTTTGTGTGTGTGTGTGTGTGTGTGCGCGCGCGCGCGTGTGTCCCAACATCAGTCTGAAGAAGGATCTCGACCCGAAAAGTCACCTATTCCTCCGCTCCATAGATGCAGCCTTACCCGCTGATTTTCTCCAGCTTTTTTGTCTACCAATGGGATCCCACCACTGGCCACATCTTCTCATCACCTCCCCTGTTGGCCTTCCGCAGAGACCGCTCCCTCCGTAACTCCCTGGTCAATTCGTCCCTTCCCACCCAAACCACTCCCTCTCCTGGCACTTTCCCTTGCAACCACAGGAAATGCTACACTTGTCGCTTTACCTCCCCCCTTGACTCCACTCAAGGACCCAAGCAGTCTTTCCAGGTGCACCTGCACCTCCTCCAACCTCATCTATTGCATCCGCTGCTCTAGGTGTCAGCTGCTCTACATCGGTGAGACCAAGCGGAGGCTTGGCGATCGCTTCACCTAACACCTCCGCTCGGTTTGCAATAACCAACCTGATCTCCCGGTGGCTCAGCATTTCAACCCCCCCTCTCATTCCGAGTCCGACCTTTCTGTCCTGGGCATCCTCCATGGCCAGAGTGAGGCCCACTGTAAATTGGAGAAGCAGCACCCCATATTTTGTTCGGGCAGTTTACACCCCAGCAATATGAACATTGATTTCTACAATTTCAGGTAGTCCCTGCTTTCTTCTCCCCTTGGGTACATAGTTACCTAACCAAACACAACTATATTTAAGGTAGTTGTTTAAGAAGGAACTGCAGATGCTGGAAAATCAAAGGTAGACAAAAATGCTGGAGAAACTCAGCGGGTGAGGCAGCATCTATGGAGTGAAGGAAAAAGGCAACGTTTCCAGCCGAATATACCACAATGGCATGCAGGAAAATTATAATACAGTATCTCAACCCTTTTTACACATTGCAATTTCTATTATTTCTTTTCACTTCTTTTTTCCCCCCCAAGAACCCTTTTTTGCTCAAGTCCAAGTCAAGAGGCAAGAGTTTTGTCATGTGTCCCAGATAGGACAATGAAATTCTTGCTTGCTGCAGCACAACAGAATATGTAAACATAATACAGAACAGGAGATAACAGTTCACTGTGTTTATATACCATATATACATATACACAATAAATAAACAAATAAAATGCAATAGGCTGTTATTGTTCAGAGTTTGGAGTTCAGTTCAGTTTACATTCCATTTAGAATATTTTTGGAGGACCAGGAAACCAGAAGCAAGAGTTACTCCAGGGAGTTACTCCAGCTCCAGGGAGTGATTCTGCATTGGTTTTCAGTGGCCGCGGCGAGGCAACAATCGGACAGCAATGGCGGCCAGATCTCCCACAATTCAAAGCAAGGGAGAAAGTGCCCAGCGCCGACCAGTTGCCATGGCAGTGCGCATGCGCAGGGCGGCCAATGATGTGCTGGCCATGGTTGTGAGCATGTGCAGAGGGAGGATGTGCTGGCCGTAGCAGTGCGCATGTGCAAGGCAGCCTGCTGTGCCGGCGGATGAGGAGCGAGCGGAGAGCGGAGAAGCGACGGCCTGGGCGCGGACGGCGGGCGGGGAGCGAGAGGGGGGGGGGGGCCCCCGCTCAGAGTTGAATGGCAGGTGTCCTGCCTTGGCCGGAGGACTCCTAGATTTTGAAGCCCTAGGCTTCAGCCTATGAAGCCTCGTGGTAAATCCGGCTCTGGATAAGAGTAGAACAGAGAAATCTGGAAAAAGGTGGGTACATAGCCGGACCTAGAGGGTGACAAGTGGTTAAAGGCGAGGAGAAATGATTGGCAAGTGAGTGGAGATAGTGACAAATGCTAGAGTTGAAAAAGAGATAAAGGGATTTCAGATAAGGAAAGAAAAGAAAGTGTGAAATGTAAAGCCAGAGGGAGGGATATGGGAGGAATGAAACTGAGGGGAGGTGAAAGAGGTGGGGTAAAAGAAAAATGGGAGACTCGAATGGGAGGGATAAGAGATGAGCACAAAGAGGAGAGGAAATAAATAGGGCACGGTGGGGGGGGGGGGGGGGGGGGGGGGGGGAGGAGGTGGTGAGTAAACCAAAAAGTTGTGGAGAGAGTAGTGTCTGCAGAAAGAAGAAATAGGTGGTCATGAGAAGATGTAACATGTGTCCTCTTTTCATCTGGTGATGGAATTATGCAGAACGGCAGGACACAGAAGACATGCATGGGAGTTCCGTCCACAACAGCAAGGGGAAACCAGGTTTAAAGAAAGGATTTCTCTGATGCACAAGAGTGGAAAGCCTCATCTTGGGTGCAGATACAATGGAATCTGAGAAAATGAGAGTAAAGGATGGTGCCCTTGCAAGAGGCAGGTTGGGAAGAGGTGGAATCTAGGTAGCTGTGGGAGTTAGTGGGCTTGCAGTGGATGTCACAAGGTTGTCTGTCCCCTGTGTTTGAAACAGAGATTGAGAAAGGGGGGAGAGGTGTCAAAGATAGTCCAATTGAATTTAAGGACAGAGGAGATGTTAGTTATATGGTTGATAAAATCAACAAGCTCTGCATGGATGCAGTCTTAGCATGATGTAGCTGGGAAAAAGTTGGGAAATGATACTGGGATGCATTTGAAACGGGCCCTTTGGCCCACCGAGTCCACGCTGACAAGTGATCACCGCAAACACGCACTATCCGACATACACTTGGGACAATTTTACAATATTTGCCAATTTTGGAGTCCAGGAGGAAAGGAAACCAGAGCTCCCAGAGAAAACCCACTCAGGTCACAGGGAGAATGAACAAAATCTGTACATACAGCACCCATTGTCAGAAACGAACCCGGGTCTCTAGCTATGCAAGGCAGCAACTCTACCGCTGCACCACCATGCCATCCTACTTGAAATTAAAGTGTGAAATGGAAAACCAGAGGGAGAGATATTAGTGGAAAGAAACTGAAGTGAGGGGAAAGAAGTGGGGTAAAACTTGAAACAAAGTGAGGGTCATCAAAATAGTTGTTGAGGGTGAGTGCAAATTCCACCAGGTGGAGTTATGTTAGTAGAGGGGAACCAAATGGATCTTTGTACAAATAAGAACAGGAGGGCACCAAGGCCTTCCGGACGGGGAATGGAGGTGCACGGAAACTAGGTAACATTGGTAAAGATTACAAAATGACTACAAAGGAATTGGAACTTATTGGAGTTGTGACGAGTGTGTGAAGTATCCCAGACGTAGACAGGAAGGGACTGGACAAGGATTTAAAGGATATAATGAAGGTATTTGAAGATGAGATTGAGGTAGAAGGAAGCAGAAATAATAAGCTACCCAGGGTAGTCCCATTTGTGGATTTTGGGAAGGAAACAGAAATGGACAATGCAGGCTTTTAGAACTACAAAGAGCTAGTGGAGGGAGACCACTGGAAGTGATATGATCTGTGATGGTTTGGGAAATGGCGGTCTTGTGTTTGTCAATAGGGTCATAGTCAAGGAGTTAATGTGAGGTGTCAAGCAGACAGCTGGCCTCAGCACAATAGAATGTGTTGGGAGGAACTGTAGATGCTGGTTTAAACCGGAGAAAGACAAAATGCTGGAGTAACTATCACTGGAGAAAAGTAATAGATGTTTCAGGTCAAGAACCTCTTCAGAGCACAATAGAAGTCAGTATGCCAGACTGTAATGGCAATGCCCTTAATATCCAAGCTCCTTGGATCTCTATCTGAAATATATTCAATGACTAATCCTCCATAACCTTCTTGGGTGGAGGATTACCAAGTTTCACTATCCTCATGATCAAGAATTTATTTTCATAGAAACATAGAAAATAGGTGCAGGAGTAGGCCATTCGGCCCTTCGAGCCTGCACCGCCATTCGATATGATCATGGCTGATCATCCAACTCAGTATCCCATCCCTGCCTTCTCTCCATACCCCCTGATCTCTTTAGCCACAAGGGCCACATCTAACTCCCTCTTAAATATCGCCAATGAACTGGCCTCAACTACCTTCTGTGGCAGAGAATTCCACAGATTCACCACTCTGTGTAAAAAATGATTTTCTCATCTCGGACCTAAAAGACTTCCCTCTTATCCTTGTGATCCCTAGTTCTGGACTTCCCCAACATCGGGAATAATCTTCCTGCATCTAGCCTGTCCAATCCCTTAAGAAATTTGTAAGTTTCTATAAGATCCCCCCTCAATCTTCTGAATTCCAGCGTGTACAAGCCGAGTCTATCCAGTCTTTCTTCATATGAAAGTCCTGCCATCCCAGGAATCAGTCTGGTGAACCTCCTCTGTACTCCTTCTATGGCAAGAATTTTCACCTCTGTACTAAACAGAAAAGCCTTTATTTTGAGACACGCCTGGGTTCCAGGCATTCCTGCCAGAGGATACATCATTCCTGCATTGATTTTCTCATGAAACAGGAATCTTGTTTGTTTTGATGAGGTTACCTCGTTCTTTTTAACTAGAGTGCGTGTAGGCCCTGTCTGCGACACATCTCCTTAAAACACAAAGCCCCCACCAATCCTTGGAAACAATCTGGTAAATCTCCCTATCTCGCGTATTTTCATTATATGGAGAGAGATCAGACCTGTACACAATATTCCAGATGCGATCTCGCAGAGACCCCGAATAATAGTAAATGTGTGCAAGCAGACAAAGCAACAGCAATGCTCAATTGTGAAAATCATCAAGACAGCCACAATTGAACTAAATCAACCAAGTCCGAATAAAAAAGAAATGCAGTATCAATACGCAACAGATCAGCAGCGAACAACATATTAGACAGAGGCAGGCAAAGCAATGCAAAACGCAAGTACGAGCATTACTTGAGTACATTATGCCACATGATAGTAGAAGGAAAACAATCTGATATAGACAGCATAGACTAGATCAAGCAAAGAAAACAATAAGGTTAACTGAGTGAGAAGAAATTTAATTTCCATTGTTGAATCAAAATGCTTCAGTTAGTTTCAAATAGATCTGATCAAAATGTGGAAAATCTAAGTTTTAGTGAACTGTTGATTCAATGACTGAGAAATAGATAATCATTGCAAGATTTATTTAAACAGAATTCACCATGGCTTTCAGTCATTGAATAGAAATGTTGGTTAATTGTGAGAGCAGCAAACCTATATGCAAAAACAGACAATAATCAATAATAATATTAATTATGTATGATGCAGGGTTAGATCATAAAGATTTGTAAAGAATGTTTATAAACAACTTTTAAACTGTAACTAAAAAGAGCAACATAAATGTCATTAACCCAACATTAACTTTTGATCTCACACATGCAAAAGAATATAAATATTGTTGCTAAGTCATGCAAACGGCAGTGTGATAAAGAAACAAATAAATTAGTTTTATGTCAGTCAAAAAAAATAAACATTGTTTTAAACACTGAGAACTCTATTGATCTTGTATCCAATGGACAGCAGGACTTCCAATTAATGTCTCTGAAAAACAGCGCTTGTTACAATTCAGCATTCAATGTTTTAGAGAGAAGTATCCATGAACTATTATAGCCCATTCAAATCTTAAGCAAAGCTCATAGCCATCATCTAATGAATAGGAAGTATATATACTGAAGGCAGTCCACCAGTACGTCAAAGAATCACACTAGAAGGAATCCACCAAATTGTATATCATCGTAATTAAAATCAAAGTTATCAAATTTACTTCTCTTATTTAATTTCACCAAATTTCATTTGGGATCATTTTGTCAGCATTGAACAAAAACTTTAAAGTTCAAATTTCTACACATATACTCAGCTAGATATTTACTCTTTGAACTTATTGACCCATCTGTTAAGTACTGCCATGTCAGAAAGGATCGATGGATGGAGACTCAGAACTACCTTGACCGAATGCTTTGTTTATGCTTAAAGGAAACACAGTGCTTCTATATTAAACAAATACACACAAGACGCCCTTCGAACCTATGTTAATTTTGCATTACTTTCTATCAAAATTGCTACATACTGAGGGACCGATTGCACAAATGAAAACATATTGCATATTATATTGAACCATCTGTCTTTTTTGCTACAAGAGCAGTTTTATTTTAAAGTGTATGGAATCTTAGTCAGGGTTAAAAAGTACATTACCCCAGCAAAAACGATGCAAGGAAGAAAAATAAATCAATAGATTTCTTCCAAAAAACCTTCGCATCATAAACACTACCAACCATGATGCAAACTATGAGATGAAACACCATTTGCACTTGAGATGCACATCAGTCCATTTACAATATGTATGCAAAGCAGGAACACAGTACAAATTTATTTATGTCCTGTCAAACAGCTTTAAAGTACATTAGCCTTTGTCCTTCAATATTCTCAAAAGGATGGGATGCAAATCAATCTGATCACGCAGAAAACAAGGATGACAATGTAACTGAAAACATTATTCAGCTATTAATCCCATGAACACAGCATCAAATCAAAAACAGTAATTGCATAACCTGATTTCCATAGCATCACTTAGAATTAGTTTGGATTGTGAAGTGCATTTGAGTACACTTTGTTTTACTCATTTGTGTTCCAGCTTTCTGGAGAGGAATTCCAGCTGCTGAGCAGCTCAACGCTAAGTTTTATGTCTGAAATTCTATTCTTCCATTTTATTAGCAGTTATCAGAAATATATCTTCCTTGCACCAGTCACTCATGTCGTAAAGTCTCAGTGGTCAACCACTTTTTTTCAAATAACAATCATTTGTGGCCTCATGTCTTCTCAGCTGACTCATCAACTCATGAGATTCTGTCAAATTACTCCTACAACTACACAAGAGCCTTCCATACATTAATGCTTTGACCAATCCAGTCATACCTTTTTACTCCTACTTAGCTTCCATTCTCTACTCAAAGCACTTAAGAGTCCTTTGAACATTTTTCAATATGAAAGGAGGAACGTACAGAAAATTTAAATTGTCCATCGGCCAGATTAAAGTCTGAATCTAAAGCCAGGCCATCATTGTCTATCGTTAATTGATCGCAGTTTGATATTCCTGAAACATTGGGGAAAGATTTAAGCAGTATTTAGCCTAGCACTTGAAACCCTTGACATGTGGGAGGGGCGCTGTCCTGTGCACGGCTGCCCAGCCAGCAGCTGTCTGTCTTTTCATCTTTTTATTTTTTATTTTAGTTAGTTAAGTGTTTTGTTTGGAGGTCTAGACTTTTTTTACGTGGGGGGTGGGGGGGGGAAGGGGGAAACTACCTTTCAGGGCCCCTACCTGGTCGGAGAGGCAGCTTTTCACTGGGCTGCAGCTTCGACCCGTCCTCGCGGCCTACCAGCGGGCCTGGAGCGGCGTTTCCCGTCGGGGACCGCCCAGAACCTCGGCTTCAGCGGCAGCACAGCGCAGGAGCGCTATCGCAGAGCGGGCGATGCCTTGCCTGGGTCACCGCGCTGGAGCTCCGGTGAGCTGAAGATCACTGAGGAAAACATCGCGGAGCTGCGGGACTGTGGAGCGACCAGCTGCGGGCCGCGGCGCTGACTTTACACCGGGAGCCTGGGATCTCTAGATAAGATTGCCAGTTGTGGAGCTTCAACCGGCGCGGCCTTGTTGGCTTCGGAAGCCGTGGCCTCCAGTACGGAAGTGGCCATTCCAGGGTTCCCAAGCCGCTGAGAGGACTCTCCCGACGCCAGAGCAACATCACCCGGCGAAAACGGCCTGGAACATCGGGCCTCCGTAGAGGCAACTGTGGAGGCCTCAATGGGCCCGACTATGGGTGAACTGGGGTTGGGGACTGGTCTTTGTGCCTTCCCTCATAATGGGAACCATTGTGGGGGGAATGTTCTTTATGTTTAAAACTCTTATTAATGTTATGTCTGTATTCCTTCTTTATGTGCTGCAAAATGGCAAGAAGCATTTCACTTCACTACACCTAGGTGTATGTGAATGTGACCAATAAAATACCTTTGATACATTTAAAGGCAACAGTCTGAAGAAGAGTCTGAAAAAGCACTTTATATCTTTGGTATAAACCAGCATCTGCAGTTCCTTGTTTCTACAGATTGAGGGCTGGAAAATGGGACGTGTATACAGACTGGGATGGACACAAATGAGCTGAAAGTTACTGTGTAACTCTGTGATATCATTAGAAAGCTGCCTATCCAAATTTTACATGTCTAACCACTACCACTCATCCATTTGATTGGGGCTTTTCATTCATTGCACTTTTACAGCTGCACAGATGTAGGAGGCATGTCATGGGAAGTAAATGGTTCGACCAGGTTGAGGAATTATTTGTCCATTCCCTTCTAAGATGACTCAACTGTGGCGCAGTCTACAACTATTTCTTACCCAGGTAGATCATTAACAGGGAAACTCCATTATTACTGCAGCATGAAAAAAATGAACTGAAGGTCAAATAAAAGTTAGATTCGAGACAATTACTGAAGCAAAATAAGTAAATTCCACCGGAAATCCGTCCACTTCACTCCCTGATTAGCCAAACCTTCCCCCTTCCCCCAGCGAGACTCCACAAATAGTTTGCATTTAAACTATTTGTCCAAACGTTGTGGCCGCCTCTTCTAGGAGTTCGGCGACATCTCCAAAACGCCACGGGGGAAAAAATGTCCTGGAGCAGACAGAGAGTAAAAAAAAACACTGGGAAAGTGGCAGGGATAGATAGACGTGGGAGGGCAGAGTTTCTTGCCGTTGGATCAGTTGCTGGAAGAGCAGCAGCGGGCGAGGTGCAGCAAGCAGGCTGTGAATAATTCAGCGTCTGGGCTGTGGGGTGGGACTGCCACTGCTCCCATTACCTGGGAAAGCAGGTCAGGCATCACCTGGAGCGCGCAAAGCACGAGCCCGCGCCCCGCATTGTTCCCGGTCCCGAGGAACTCGCCTCGCGCCCCGGGACCTCCTCCCCTGCAGCTCCCGTGCCCTCACCCATGGCTGCTGGCGGTGCTCCGCTCTCCACTCCACTCCTCTCCTCTCCTTCCTGGCTCGCTATCCGCAGGCGGCGCCGTCCATTCGATGGGGGTGAGAAAAACGATCCAGCTGCAAACCTGCTGTTGCTACACACTCCGGGGCCGATCAGTGAAGAGGATGCAATAGCAACAATCCCAACATTGACCCCGCGATCGGCTGGCCGAGCTGGGACGAACGCAGGGAAGGGAACGGAGGTGGCAGGGGGGTGGGAGCGGTCTTTGCGCTCCTCCCCTTTCTTCCTCAGTGCCCGCCCGCAGACTGCCAACGAAGTGATTGACGGCAGCAGGCGCCAGCCACAGGCTGCACTGTTCCGACCGAAAGGCTTGTTTTGCAAAGGACTTGAGGAGAGGAGGGGGGGGGGAGCAGTCTGCAAAGGAAACTAGTCGAAGTTCCTCCAGTTCTTTTCCTGGTGGCGCAAATAAAGTCTGATGTTTTATCAATCGCGCAAAAACTTGCAAACTTTCAATGATCCCATGATGAAATTTAATCTAACACAGGATATTTATTAAATGGGCTAGCGATGTTGCACAGTTATATAATAATTTCGTATTCGGCTTTTAGTAGTTTGGTTCTGTTTTAAATGGGCAACGTATTTTTTTAAAGAAATTACAAAACTTCTGTTTGCAAACTACTCCCAAGTAATTTGCATAATTGCAATGAGCCGCAGCGCCTGGGAGTAATTTAGTGACGCGAAGGGTATAATTGAGAACCAAATTATGCCATCATGCGGTTTTGTTTGCAAATACAGAACAAAGATTTGCGAAACAATTTTCTGTAAACACACTGGCACTTTGAAATACACACATGGACACACAGAAATACAGCACTAAAATAAACTGCAACTTATGAAATCAGAGAACAATGCTAAAAAAGTAATATAATTCAAAGATTTTAAAAAATGTAGTGCAAATAGCTTGGGAGGGTTTTGTACATAGTAGATGTGTACAATGATGATTTACAGATGCTGGAAGAATCGAAGGTAGACAAAAAAATGCTGGAGAAACTCAGCGGGTGAAGCAGCATCTATGGAGCAATGGAATAGGCGATGTTTCGGGTCGGTTGTCTTTTCGTTTCCAAGTGAGGAAGAGGTTCACCTGCACCTCTGCCAACCTCATCTATTGCCTCTGCAGTTCTATGTGTCAACTGCCCTACCTCAGTGAGACTAAGCTCAGGCTTGGTGATTGCTTTGCCCAATACCTCCTCTCAGTTCACAATAACCAACCTGATCTCCCGGTGACTCAGCACCTCAACTCCTCCTCCCATTCCGAATCTGACCTTTCTGTCCTGGGCCTCCTCCATTGGCCAGAGTGAGTCCCACTGCAAATTGGAGGAGCAGCACCTCATATTTCACTTGGGTAGTTTATGCCCCAGCGGTATGAACATTAACCTCCAATTTCAGGTAATCTTTGCTTTCTCCATCCTTCCCCTCCCCTTCCCAGCTCTTCCACAGCCTGCTGTCTCCGCCTCTTCCTTTCTTTTTCCCGACATCAGTCTGAAGAAATGTCGACTATTCCTTCACTCCATAGATGCTGCCCCACCCGCTAGGTTTCTCCAGCTTTTTTTGTCTATTTCAAATTCAACTCAATGAAGAGTTCTCCACTTTCAAAATCGCAAAACATATTGAACATATATCAAGTACATATCAAATGAAAAACTGAACACCAAAACAAAAATGTAAAGGAATTGCAAGAGATGTGAGGGAAGGCTTCTTTACCCATTGAGTAAGTATGATTGGAATGTACAGTGTGTATATTTGGTAATTATGGATTCATTTCAGGTTTTCTCAAAATAATAAAATAAGTGGTTAAAAGATTTAAAAGACTAGGTGGAAAGAGAAAAAAAATGGTTCATTGATTCAGATACAGATTCAATTTTAATTGTCATTGTCAGTGTACAGTACAGAGACAACAAAATTGGACATCTTTACTTCAGAGCAGGCAAATATTCAAGATACTAAATTGTGGTCTTCTATGCTACAACACAAACAGAAATTCAAATAGGTATGTTTTTCATTATATACCTTTAGAAGAGGTGAGGAAAGGAGTAACAGGGTGTATCATCCGAAGGAATAGATAGGTGGTCAGGACTCTTCTTCAGACTAAACAAAACATTGCCTACTAATTCTTCCACATATGTTGCCTGACCCGCTGAGTTACTCCAGCATTTTGTGTTTCACTCAAGATTCCAGCATGCACAGTTCCTTGAGCTATGAGGTGAAGACCACTAGAGAAGTGATTAAAGTCAGGGAATGTAGAGTCTAAAATTGAAATAATAAGGACAACTTGAAGTTCTTAAGTGATCGGAGTAGAATGAGGCCATTCAACCCATCAAGTCTACTTTGCCATTCAGTTATCTTCCCCTCTTAACCCAAATCACCTGCCTTCTCCCCATAACCCCTGAGACCTATACAAACCAAGAATCTTTCTATCTCTGCCTTAAAATGAAGGAGAAATTACATGGAGAGAAATGTGTGAAATCACAGAGGGAGCTTAAAACAAGGACATGAAGTTTAACATCAAGGTACAATCTTCCAGCATGAAAATCAAGGTTGGAAGTACACTTATTATAGGTGAACATGCAGGGTGCAAGTTAAGGCAGCATTAACAACATTTTGGATGAGTTTCATTTCCAAGTGGAGGGGGAGATGGACCAAATAAATTACCTGAAGCTTAGGTCAGATTCAAAAAGGACACTCAAGGTTTCCAACTACCTGGTTGGAAAACACCATATAGTTTTTGGAGGAAAAAATGAAGGTGACAGCAGGAGAATGGAGTTTGTGGCTGGAGCTGAGTACAATGCCATTGGTCTTCCCAATGTTTGGTTGGAGGGATTTTCAGTTTAACAGATAATAGATGGTGGACAAATATACAACCATCAAAACAAATTTAATGAAATCAGTGGTGTCCAAACATGACGCACACATGTTAATATTATTGAGTCAATGTCTATTCTAAATAGAATTTTTTTAATATTTGTGTAAACAGTCCTGGTAAGCTTGAATGCAGTTCAAAGATTTGACCAATTGATGTTCACAGTCAGTAGGATTATTTTATTCCTCGATTTGTTGCAATTAAGATTTTTAGCCTGATGAAAATTAAAAAATTAAATAAAATCAGATTTGTCTACCTAGAATCACAATCCAACAGGAAATAAATAAACAGCATTGTTTTAAACTCTCTAAACCACCAGCATTGTTTTAAACCCCCTAAACCTCTGTCTCTATCATTGATCCTCTACCTGTCCTCGGCTCTTTTTCCTTTGGCACAACTGTGATGACTTCTCATCCCGAGGAAGTGAAATTGCAGTAAACTCCTCCCAATGTAAAGATTCAATTATGGAATCTCTGTGTACTCTTTTGTTTGTAATGCATATTTGGGTTGTCAGATTAACTGTTCCTCCAGAACATAGCTATCACCTGAAAGTCATTCCCTCCCTGTCCGCATTGAGATCTCCCAATGTTTACTTCTCCCCCTTGTTATTCACCTGGGATCTCAACAATGTCCCTTTTCATCCTCTCACTTCCATTCCCCTTGAAGATATTGAATGGTATTGAGGAGGGAGATTGAGAACCTCGTGTCAGAGTATGGAAGTGAGATTGACCGCTTGACCAACACAACAACCTGGGTCTCAATATCTGTAAAACCAATGAACGGTGGACTTTGGAAGTGGAAGGATGACCCACAATCCTCTTTATATGATGGAGACAGTCAAAAACTTCAAATTCGTGGGCATGCATATTTCCAAAGATCTTTCATGGACCCAGCAAACTGATGCAACTATAAAGAAAGCACATCAGCGCTTCTACTTCCTAAAAAGATTACGGAGATTTGACATGTCAGAGAGGATTCTCTTGAACCTCTACAGGTATACAGTAGAGAGCATATTGACTGGTTGCATCACGGCCAGGTTTGGCAACTTGAATGCCCAGGAGCGAAAAAGACTGCAAAAAGTTGTAAACAATGCCCCATCCATCACCAGTTCTAACCTCCCCACCATCGAAGGGATTTACCAGAGTCGCTGCCTTAAAAAAGCAGCCAACATCATCGGGGACCCACACCACCCTGGCCATACACTCATTTCATTCCTGCCATCGGGAAGAAGGTACAGGAGCCTGAAAACTGTTACACCTAGGTTGGGGAACAGCTTCTTCCCGCCAGCCATCAGTCTATTAAACACTACAACCTCAAATAAGCTCTGAACTACACAATTATTGTTATTATTGCACTATTATTGTTTTTTTTTGTGTGCGTGCATGTGTAAATATATATATTTGTTTGTATGTGTGTATATATACACACACTGATTTTTTTCCTCTCTTGGTCATTATATTGTTTACAGTATACTCTATTTACATATTCTGTTGTGCTGCAGCAAGTAAGAATTTCATTGTTCTATCTGGGACATATGAAAATAACACACTCTTGGCGCTTCACTCTTGACAACCTTTCAATGTTAGCAAGACAAAGAGCATAGTGATCGACTTCAGGAAGCGAAGCAGTGCACATAGCCCAGTTTGCATTGACGGCACCAATATAGAGGTGGTTGAAAACTTCAAATTTCTTGGTGGAAATATCACCAATAACTTCTCCTGGACTTCCCGTATAGAAGGAACAACCAAGAAAACACACCAACGCCTCTACTTCTTAGAAGGCTTAGGAAGTTCGGCATATCCCCAACAACCCTCACCAACCTCTACAGATGCGCCATACTATGCGCATTTTATCAGGATGCATCATAGCATAGTTGGGGAACAGCTCCATCCAAGACCACAAGAAATTGCAGCGAATTGTGGATGCAGCCCAGACCATCACACAAACCAATTTCAACCCGAAACATCACCCATTCCTTCTCTTCAGAGATGATGCCTGTCCCGCTGAGTTACTCCAGATTTTGAGTCTCCCTTCCATTGATTCCATTTATATCTCATGTTGCCTTGGCAAGGCCAGCAGCAAAATCATGGACGAGTCACACCCTGGACATTCCATCTTCTTCCTTCTCCAATTGGGCAAAATGTATACGTATGAAAATGCAGATCTCCAGATTCAGGGGCAGTTTCTTCCCAGCTGTTATCAGGCAAATGAAGAATCCTACCGCAACTAGAGAGCAGTCCTGAACTACTACCTAGCTTATCAGAGACCCTCGGAGTATCTTTGGTCAGACTTTACTGGCTTTACCTTGCACTAAATGTTATTCCATATCATGCATCTGTACACTATGAATGATTGTAATCATGTCCAGTCTTTCCGTTGGCTGGAGAGCCAGCAACAAACGCTTTTCACTGTACCTAGGTACACATGACAATAAACAAAACTGAACTGAACTGAACAATCCTTTCCCCACCTTGTCACAGTTTATAATCTGCTGCCAATTACACATTTGTTGCTGATCTTTCTCCTGCTTCCTTCATCTCCCTCCACTTCTACCTTTGCCTTTCCTCACCTTTCCCTCTATTTCACCACTTCTTTCTCATTTCCCACCTTTTCTCAATCCTGTCATCCATCAACATTCCTAACAACTGTGCTTACACTTTACAATATGGCGAGTGATCAGTAGCTTATTTGCATCAACATTCAAATTTAATCTCTGCAGTTAAACGTATCAATTAAAGCTGGCATTCCTGTCAATGTTGTGCAGTTCATTAATATATATATTTTTAAATCTCTATCGCTCTTCGACTGTGGTCTAATGAAGAAGTGAGATGGGGTGGAAGGTCGCAACCTTCACGTGGTCCGCCCTGTTTCGACGAATGCAATCAACCCGGCGTGCACAATCAAATAAGATCAAATAGAACAAGTTGTCCTACAACTTTAGGCTGTGCACACCTTGTGCAAGAAGAAGAAGAAGTGAGATGTTCTCAAATTTTATCATGCTGCATTCAAAAATGTCTTTCCATTCTCATCTGGGGCCAAGGTGTAAAAGGTACAATAATTATCTTTACTTCTGCGATTTGTGTTGTGCTGATTACAAAATGTTGCACAATAAGGAAGTTGCCTGCAGAAAGGATTGAAATGAGTCATTGTTCATGGTATCAACTTAACGTCAGCAATTGTAGTTGATTGTGAAGTTAAGCTGTTTCAGTTTTGATGTTTTTGAAAGGCATGTTAAGGTACCAGGTATATTTAGTATTTTTCTATGCGTTGCATTAAATGTATATTCCAAACCATAACATTAATTTTCTGCAGTCCTAGTTTAAAGATTAGCTATACCTTAAAGTACTCAAAACTGCCGGTTGTGTAAGTTACTTTAAAACACATCAGTCATGATTTTATTGCTTCTGCTTTCCACCTGTTCATCCCACAGTGTGACAGAGTTGGGATTAGAGTTTCTGTGTCAAGCATTTAGCGTTGGGCATAGGAACGATGTGACATATCCAGTGGAGCCACCTGCATGGGACTCCAGCTTCATTGTAGGTGATGTTGGCTGGGAGAGGCCGCTGACCTTGGTGTATATTCTGCCAATGGTTGTAAAAGATTTGGAGGAGTCACAGCTGGTGTCCTGTCCAATGCTCTGCGCTACTACTACACATATAAACAAATGTACTAGGAGAATGATAGTAGATGTCGAGCCTGCTCCTCACTGAACACGTTCATTCAATTGCAATGTTTAAAAGGTGTACCTGGATAGGAATGGCACGGGTCAATTTGGGCTTAATGCTGCCAAATAGGATTCATGTAGATTGGCATCACTGTTGACATGAACAGGGTGGGCAATAAAGCTAATTTCTGTACTGTACATGTCTGTGCTCCTATGATACATTCTGATTGTAACCTTAATGACACATTCCCATTCATCCACTAACCTTTCACCCCTTTGCTTCTCAAGAATCTTTTTACCTCTGCCTTAAAATAGTCAAAGAATCTGTGGGTAATCTTGGAAAAATACAATGTGCATTGGTCACTGTTACAAGGTAATCCATGAACTTTGTGCCAGATTTGAAATCTTCATATTCAAGCACTTATTTTTTCAGTAGGCTCTAGGTTATATTGGCTCAATCAAATCATATTTTGAATGTTGATATTAATGTCAATCTTCTCTGAGATATAATGCTGGAAACATGGGAAGTGGTCTATATTTTCCAGAGTTCCAGCATGAATTATTGCCGTTTTTGGACAGTTGGTAGAGTAGCTTTGTTTTGCAGTTGTTGAACACAAGGCCTATCCTTTACAATACTTCAGTGAAGAAGTCGATGATGATTTGGAGCTTAGCCTCCAAAGGTGCACACACAGAGGCATTGACTGCTGATTGCAATTAATTGACTGAGGTTGGCATGACCACGGCTCTGGAGCCAAGGTTTCTCATTTGTCCTGTAGATTAGCTCCATCCCAACAGACCTTTTTGTATCTGAAGATAAGGTGCAGCACTGCTATGAAATAGGCCGAGGACATTATCTAGATAATGATTCAACTTTGCTGGACACCAGTCTGCATTGAGATTGGTTCAGTTTCTGACTCACTGGTTAACCTCACAGCCTGCACATGCCATCATGAAGTCGATGAAGGTGGAAATACATTTCTGCCAGGAGACAAATTTGAGAAGAATGCTCCACAATTGTTCTGCTCTGATGCAGGAAAATGTATCTGCATAGTATCTATTTAACCAGTGATTTATGGCTTAGCAGTTATGGATGAGAAGAGCGTGAAACAAGTTATTATCAGGACAATGCAAAAGAAAATACAAATCACATTAAATGGCAACAAAAGTATTGTACAAAAACTGACTTTATAGTTTATTAATATACTCATTCATGTCTGTTTCATTAATTGGCTTTATCTTTTTCACTTTTATGTAGCACAAGTGGAAATAATTTTTTCAATCAAGGTTGTGGTAGAAGGTTGCTTTTCAGACTGTAGGCCTGTGACGAGTGTTGTGCCAGGGTTCGGTGCTGGGCCCATTGTTGTTTGTCATCTATATCAATGATTTGGATGAGAACGTACATGGCATGATTAGAAGTTTACAGGTGACACAAAAGTGGGTGGTATTGAGGATAGTGAAGATGGTTGTCAAATATTGCTGCAGGATCTTGATCGGTTGGGCAGGTGGGCTGAGGAATGGTTGATAGGATTTAACACAGAGAAATGTGAGATGTGGCATTTTGGGAACACTAACATGTGCAGAACCTAAACAGTGAACGGTGGGGCTCTGGTAGTGTAGGAGAACAGAGGGATCTAAGAGTTCCATGAAGGTGGAGCAGTAGGTAGATAGGGTGGTCAAAAAGGTTTTTGGCACATCGGCCTTCATCAGTCAGAGCATTGAGTATAGAACTTAGGAGGTTATGTTGCAATTGTATAAGGTATTGGTGAGGCTGCGTTTAGAGTATTGTGTTCAGTTCTGGACACCATGATGTTGGAAAGATGGTGTCAAGCTAGAAAGGGTACAGAAAAGATTTACATGGAAGTTGCCAGGGCTTGAGGGCCTGAGACATAGGAAGATGTTGAGCAGGCTTGGACTATTTCTTGGTGCACAGGAGCTTGAGGGGTGATCTTACAGAGGTGTATAAAATTATGAGGGAAATAGATCGGGTGGATGCACAGAGTCTCTTGCCCAGAGTAGAGGAATCAAGAACCAGAGGACATAGGTTTCCACAAAGGGTGTAGGTGTATGGAACGAGCTGCCAGAGGAGGTAACTGAGGCAGGTACTATCGCAACATTAAAATAAACATCTAGACAGGTACATAGATACAACCATATCCAGGTTCATGGATACGAAAGGGATATGGGCCAAACACAGGCAGGTGGGACTAGTGTATATGGGACATCCTGGCCAGTCTGGGAAAATTGGGCCGAAGGGCCTGTTTCCAAACTGTAAGACTCTAAGGCTCGTTGTGGTATCCTGTTGCCCTACATTACCAGGCAATGCTGAGCTGCGAGAAATCCCAGACTATGGGAACTGGGTCTTCCTCCTCTCCTTCACTTCAACTCAGCACTGTGGTCTCACCATGGACACCATGGAATAAATTGACTGAAAAGAACACATAGCCTGATTCAGCACAGTCAACGTGTAGGAAGGAACTGCAGATGCTGGTTTAAACCAAAGATAGACACATAAAACTAGTAACTCAGCGGGACAGGCAGGCAAAATCTCTGGAGAGAAGGAATGGGTGACATTTTAGGTTGAGACCCTTCTTCAGTCTTCACCCATTCCTTCTCTCCAGAGATGCTGACTGTCCCGCTGAGTTACTCCAGCTTTTGGTGACTATCTTCAGCACAATCAATGTCTAGCTTCCCTCAATGTCTTACACATCAACATTTTTACCTCCTCGCATTTTCTACTCAATTTCTATTGGGCCTGCTGCAGAAATTTCTAATGTAACCAACTTGTAAACACTCCGTACATATGCATTGATTTTATTCCACGATCCGATCTGCATGATCGGTTGCAGAGCATGCAAAACTTTCGCAATATCATAAATTGCCATCCAGTATGGTGACCTACCAAAGACCTTTGAAAAGGACTCTCTCATTAAGATGGTTCAGCAACAAACCAGACTGATAATTCGTTTGAACAGGTGCAATCAGTACCTGGTCGATGGATTGGTTCATAAAAGTAACATTTGGTGGTAAAAAGTTTGATCAAATATTTCCATTTCTCTGATGTGAGAAGACATTGTGTGGATGAGAACTAAAAGCACAATGTTTTGTGGTCTGTCCTTTGATCACAGGTGCAATGAAACAAGGAACATACATCATGGAAAACTACTCTTTAAAAATGGCAAGTCCAACCACCATAAATTCTGGCTGAAATAATGTAATGACAAATTAGAGGTTTCAATTCCTCTAAATGTGGATGTTTTTTTTTGTTTTGCCAGTCAAATTTGAGCCAGTTGCATTTCCCTCTCTAAACCACATGTCTAGCACACAGTGTTTAAGAAGGAACTGCAGATGCTGGAAAATCAAAGGTCGACAAAAATGCTGGAGAAACTCAGTGGGTGAGGCAGCATCTATGGAGCGAAGGAAATAGGCAACGTTTCGGGCCGAAACCCTTCTTCAGACTGATGTGAGGGTGGGGGGCGGGAAGAAGAAAGGAAGAGGAAGAGCCAGAGGGGGAGCTGAGAAGGGGAGGAGACAGTAAGGACTACCTGAAATTAGAGAAGTCAATGTTCATGCCGGTGGAGTATAAACTGCGCAAGCAAAATATGAGGTGTGCTCCTCCAATTTCCAGTGGTCCTCACTCTGGCCATGGAGGAGGCCCAGGACAGAAAGGTCAGATACGGAATGGGAGGGGGAATTGAAGTGCTGAGCCACCAGGAGATCAGGTTGGTTATTGCGAACCGAGCAGAGGTGTTCGGCGAAGCGATCGCCAGGCCTACGCTTGGTCTCACCGATGTAGATCAGGTTGGAGGAGGTGCAGGTGAACCTCTGTGAACCTGGAAAGACTGTTTGGGTCCTTGAATGGAGTCAAGGGGGGAGGTAAAGCGACAAGTGTAGCATTTCTTGCGGTTACAAGGGAAAGTGCCCAGAGAGGTGGTGGTTCTGGTGGGAAGGGATGAATGGACCAGGAAGTTACAGAGGGAGCGGTCTTTGCGGAAAATGGATGGGGGGGAGATGGGAAGATGTGGTAAGTGGTGGGGTCACGTTGGAGGTGGCGAAAATGACCGAGGATTACTTGTTATCCGACCTTTCTGTCCTGGGCCTCCTCCATGGTCAGAGTGAGGACCACCGGAAATTGGACGAGTAATACCTCATATTTCGCTTGGCCAGTTTGTACCCCAGCGGTATGAACATTGACTTCTCTAATTTCAGGTAGTCCTTACTGTCTCCTCCCCTTCTCAGCTCTCTCTCTAGCCCTCTGGCTCCTCCTCTTCCTTTCTTCTTCACGCTGCTTCAGTTTTTTTATTTGTAAAAAAATTTGAAAACCATGTATCATTTTCCTACCACTTCACAATTATGCACCACTTTGTGTTGGTCTATCACATAAAATCCCAATAAAATACATTTACGTTCGTGGTTGTAACGTGACAAAATGTGGAAAAGTTCAAGGGGTATGAAAACTTTTGCAAGCCACTGTAGGTGTACCTTCAGTTATTTGCTAATTAAATCTTTCCAGGATTGCTTTGTTCAGATCCTCATTTATTGTTCTCTTCATTGATTTTCTGTTAGACATGTAGAAGAGCTAAACATGTAAGAAATCAGCCAGTCGAATACAATAGAAACTTACGTTTTTTCAATGGCAGTAACCCAAGTTCCAGAAGTTAGTTTGCAAGGATTAGCAGATACAGTATATCTATAGTACAGTATGACCCTCTTAGATAAAGTGTTGTTGGGTAACGACTAATTCTCAATAATAATAATAATAATAATAATAATAATAACTAGACTAAGTGGGACCCGTTGGGTCCCATGTTCACACGGGAGGGCTGGTCCCCCAACGCAATATTCCACTTCTCCACCAATTCCAATATTGGTGGCCAGTGGAGGGGCTTTCTGGAGTGCTGGTATGGGTTCTTGAGGTGGCAGCTCAGTCCCTCAAGCCTGATCTGCTGGCAGCTCACTCATGGCTGGTGGGCTGGCAGTTGGCTCATGACTATTCCTTGAAATTCCATTTCAAGCAGGGTGCAAGGCCATCAAATTCAAATCCATGTTCCTACCATTTCAAGCAGGGTGCAAGGCCACCAAATTCAAGTGTAGTTTCTTACCACTATGAGCAGGGTGCAAGGCCACCGAATTCAAGTGCAGTTTCCAACCACTTCAAGCAGGGTGCAAGGCCACCAAATTCAGTGCAGTTTCATACCACTTCAAGCAGGATGCAAGGCCGCCAAATTCAAGTGCAGTTTCATTCCATTTCAAGCAGGGTCCAAGGCCACCAAATTCAAATGCAGCTTCATACCATTTCATGCAGGGTGAAACCACCATAAAGCCACACAAAACACCAAACTCACAGTTCAGTAGACATTCAGTGTGTTCACTTCATTCACAGCTCATACAGCCATGACCTCTCCCTCCTCCATCATGCAGAGACTGAGCCACACCCACACTTCCGGGTTTCATAACCCCTCCCCCTCCCACCGGAAAAGTTGTGGCATTCAGGGCGTGATTGACAAGAGAGAGATTCTCAACATTTTTTAAACACTAATAACACTTTTATTTTTTATTGATGGGAAGAATTCTCTGCACCTGCTCAGCGGAGGGGGGACTCAGTAAGATGGCCATAAATCACAGCCATAAGTGGTAGCGTTTTATCTTAAATCAATATACAGTGCAAACAGGAAGTAAGTGCATTTGCAGTAGTGCCTTTTAACTTCAAGCCAAATCACCCAAGCCGCCATTTGCAGCAAGTAGTGCCTTTCAACTTCATGTCAATGCACCCACAAGTGCCACCATTTGCAGTAAGTAGTGCCTTTCAACTTCAAGCCAAAGCACCCAAGCCACCATTTGCAGTAATGCCTTTCAACTTCAAGCCAAAGCACCTAAGCCAACAATTGCAGTAAATAGTGCCATTCAACTTCAAGCCAAAGCACCCAAGCCACCATTTGCAGTAAGTAGTGCCATTCAAGCCAAAGCACCCAAGCCACCATTTGCAGTAAGCAATGCCTTTCAGCTTCAAGCCAAAGCACCCAAGCCACCATTTGCAGTAAGTAGTGCCTTTCAACATCATGCCACTATTTGCAGTAAATAGTGCCTTTCAACTTCAAGCCAAAGCTCCCAAGCCACCATTTGCAGTAAGTAGTGCCTTTCAACTTCAAGCCAAAGCACCCAAACAACCATTTGCAGGCAATGCCTTTTTACTTCAAACAAACCATATTTTAATTTCCAAACCACATTAAGGGTACTCACAGTTGTGTAGACATTTGTTCAGTGTTATTCGGACCTCAGAGAGACGTGACCCTTGGCTTCATCCACCTTGCAGAGAGTGTGAGGCACACCACTTCCTGGTTTTATAGTCCCTCCCCCTCCCTCCAACAGGGGCAGCAGAGAGAATGGTGAATTTTTAAAAAACATTAATATCTCTCCGATTTGTCATCAATGGGAAAAATCCTCCGCACCCGTAAGGCGGAGGGGGGCTCTGAGCGAGGTGGCCAAAAATGACGGCCGTAGGTGGCGGTGTTCTGTCGGAAATCGCAGCACAGTGGGCCAAAAGCGGTCAAGATCAGAGATTTAGTAATATAGATAATAATAATAATAATAATAATAATAATAATAATAATAATAATAATGTGTTTATTTGTCAGATGCGCCAGATTTGTACTTGAACAATGCCTATTCCTTTTTGTCGCAGCTATACAGGCACATGAGAAACAATAACAACAAAATATAAAAGTATAATAAATTATTAGTTCTTCTAAGTAATTTACACTGAAATAATGCAAAAACCAAAGTATATAGGGCAACCATAGTTGTGCAAAGTCCATACTGGTTTAGTACTGAGGTAGGATTGTGCAGGGTGATTAGAGAACTCTGAAGAGAAGTTTGAAGTAGAGTCTCGACCCGAAATGAATCTGAAGAAGGGTTTCGATCCGAAGCGTCACCTATTCCTTTTCTCCAAAGATGCTACCTGTTTCGCTGAGTTACTCCAGCATTGTGTGTCCTTCTTCAGTGTAAACCAGCATCTGCAGTTCCTTCCTACACTGATAAGAGAACATGATGGTTGAGGGGAACAACCTGTTATATAGCCTGGAGGTAATGGTTCTCAAGTTCCTGTACCTTCTACCTGATGGTTGCCGCAAGAAGAGATGTGCCCAGGGTGTTGTGATTCTTTAATGATATTAGCTGCCTTTATGAGTCAGCACTTTCTGTAGATCCCTTTGATTGTGGGGAGGTCAAAACCTGTGATGGACAGGGCAAAGGCCAGGCTGTGCTGAAGAAGCCTGGGCTGAAGAAGGGAAACGTCACACATCCTCTTTCGTCAGAGATGCTGCCTCACCCATTGAGTTACTCCAGCACTTTGTGTCTATTTCTGGGATAAACTAGTATTTGCTGTTCCTTCCTACACAACATGGACTGGGCAATATCCACTACTTTTTGCACCATCCTTCATTCTGGACCATTCACATTTTTGAATCGGCCCATGATGTAATCATTCTGCAGCACACACCTGTAGTAGTTTAATAAAGTATTGAAAGATACAGCAACTTACTGGACGCTCATTGTGATTAATGCACTTTTCCTGTATTCCTTGAATACTAGTTACGAAGAAGGTTTTTTTTACACCTTGTGGTAGATCCAACAAAAGAGGCTGAGAAGGCTTTTAGACTGGTAAGAGATTGTGAGACAACAATTTTTAGGAGATAATTCCAATGTAATGTACTCACAGCAAGGTTCTTAATGTTCTTAATCATGCAATTTATATGATGCTCATATAATGATGCACATTGCCTAATACTGAAAATATCCAATCTAAATTGCATTAGATGTTAGCAAGTCAAGTTAGTATTTTGAGTTTGACCATACTGAAAGAGTTACTGAAAATATGACACTAATGAGGCAAGTTAAAAATCCAGGACTTTCATTTGGATCACATAGTTCTCAGTTCTAGAGGGGTACAAAATCTCGAGAAGATGACAAATTAGCTATAATACAATGAAGCTCAGAGCAAGATTTCAAATACCTCCACATTTTCCCTCTTTTGTTTCCTGCCATCATTTATGACTGAAAGACGGGACAAGCTGAACCAGACTTCTGGCAATTCTACAACATAATTAGACACCAGGAAATTACATGAGAATGGCCCAAATGTGAAGTAATTTTCTTCAGCTTCCTGTGGAGAAACTTTTGGTTTCAGCTCAATGGCACAGTTGAAACCTGTAGCTAAGTGTTTGATGGTTATGGTTAATGGACCTGTCCCACTTAGGTTATTTTCAGGCGACTGCCAGCGACTGTCAGAGTGGAACACACACACACTCACACACATGGCTTCATTCACCAGCCAGTTATTCAGGTGGTGGGCAGGGCAAGCGGGGGGGAGTGCTGTCTGAGTGAAATTCACACGGTGCAAAGCCAATGTGATAGAGACTTGCACCACGATTAACAGGAAGGTTGTCACTGTAATTAAGACAGTGAAAGCACAATGTATGGGAAGGGTCACGTAAGTCCTTTAAAAGAGGGGGGAGAAGTGGGGGAGAAGGAGTGGAGTCAACTTTTAAGAACCCAGAGATACATGGCTGTAAAGCTCGTCGGACATTAACATTGCCGGTCGGTTACCCTTGGTCCTGAAAACTACTGCTTACGTTTTTTTCCCCAATGAGTCAATGAAATTCACCGGTCAGCACCGGCTACAACCTACGTGAACCTTCGACCTCCTGGTAACTGACTAGGACCTCCTGGCGACTCACCTACGGCACAAGAATTCTCGCTAATCTCCATAACAGCTTAATTCTGGTCACCGCTAATTTTTCAACGTTGAAAAATTCACGGCGACCATAATGAGGCCGTGACTAGTTCCCAGAATGCGGGAACTCCTCACGACCATGAAGGCGACTCCCCGGCGACGACCCGCGACCATGTGGCGACCATTGGCGACCGCCTGGTCTCCTGCAGTCACCTACAATGTCGCTTAAGTAGGACAGGCCCATAATAGTACGTGGCATATTGCATTGCTACTCCAAGGTGGAACTACATTTTTGCTTAATAGAGCATTTGCTTAAAAGAGCACTTTTATAAACATAAGTTATATAAAAGAAATTATATATAAGAAAAAGAGCTTATACTGCTAAATAAATTGTAATTAGTCTCAGGAAGCTATTTTTGTGCGCATTTGGTGAGATTAACTTTTGTAAACAGAAAGATTTTTGATGCATATATTGCCAGGTGGTCCAGGTCATGTTTAGAAACTCTGCAGAGAGGTTTCTGAAAGTAATTTATTGCCTTTTTTTTAACACCTCCAATTAGAAACAAATATTATATTAAGAGACAGACAGTATATAACTCTGAAGTGTTAATTCTTACGTTTAACCATATGTTACCAACATCCCTTTTTAAGGCACGAGTGGTAGCATCCGCAAACTAAACCACACAGAAAAAGGCAAAAAGCCACTGAAAAAAATGTGCAAGAAAATGTTTGATTGCTTCCCATAAATTTTATACCGGAACACTTGAATATATTTATTTTCTGCAAGTGACACATGAAAGAATATAAGCAAAGAATAGTTCATTGATTTTATGTCAAATTTTAAAAGGATTGGGGGCTTGGGGGCTAATTGGTCGGCCAAGCTCCATTTAATACGCCAATCTGACGTCTCTTACCTTGATGGACCAATATATATCCAAACTAAATTCACTTCTTAATTTTGAGATTTTGTTTAAATTTCAGACATTCCACATTGGTGCTTAAACCCCCTTTTCACGGTGCGACTTGACGCAAGAGGTAACCAGAGTTTGACATCGTGGGAACCTCGTGCGGTAACAATACGGCATTCGTGGACCACCGTGGCGCTAACGGCAGGTAATCGTGTACCTTGGGTACTCGGGAGAAAATTCAAACATGTTTGAATTTGTCCAAGAGTGTCTTGTGCACTTGTGGTTAACATTGCAACATTTTATGAACGAAGTGTCCTGTGCGATATCGGTAGTAACTCTTGCGGTCACCGTGGGAACTCCTGCCAACGGTGAACCCGGAAGTTGGATAGAGTGAATCCAGCCAGTTTGATATTTACATACAAATCTAATAAAACTAGCTAAGCATTTCATTAATGTCAGTGTGTCTCTTTTTGTCTGAAAGATGGGGGTGTCTTCATTTACTGGCGGTGGGTGTCTGTCACTGAAACAGGCAGGCAAGATTTCGCATCCACCTTGTGTGTGCGTCTCTCTCTCTCTCTCTCTCTCCCTCCCTCCCTCATTCTGGGAGAGTCCAGCAGGAGAGAGAGAGAGAGAGAGAGAGAGGGAGAGAGAGAGATAGAGAGGGAGGGAGATAGAGAGAGAGAGAGAGAGAGCGAGGCAGTCCTGACAGGCAGCATCTTGGAGAGAAGGAACGTAAATGCTGCCTGGCCCGCGGAGTTCCTCCATTCATGCCTGTGTGAAGTGAGGGAGGGAGAGTGTGAAGAAGGCTCTCGACCCGAAACGCCACCCGTTCCTTCTCTCCAGAGATGCTGCCTGTCCCGCTGTTTGCTCCAAGCCTCTCCCCCCCCCCCCCCCCTCACCCCAACTCCCACCCACACACGCGAATGCTGGAGAAACTCAGCGGGTGCAGCAGCATCTATGGAACGAAGGAAATAGACAACGTTCCGCTGACTCCAGCATTCGCGTGTGTGGGGTGGGAGTTGGGTGAGACATAAGGCCTGAAGAATGGGTCGCTGTTCATTTTCTCTCCGTAGATGCTGCCTGTCCCGCGGAGTTCATCCATTCATGCCAAGGAGGGAGGGAGGGAGAGTGGAGGGAGGGAGGTGACAGAGAGGGAGGGAGGGAGAAGAGGAGAGGGAGAGAGGGAGGGAGAAGAGGGAGGGAGGAGAGAGAGAGAGAGAGGAGGGAGAGAGAGAGAGGGGAGAGAGAGAGAGAGGAGAGGAGAGAGAGAGAGAGAGAGAGCTGGGGGAGAGACGGAGGGAGAGAGAGCGAGAGAGGGGGGGGAGAGAGAGGGAAGGAAGGGGAGAGGAAGAGAGGAGAGAGAGAGTGGAGAAAAAGGGGGGAGTGAGAGGGGACGGATAGAGAGAGGACGAGAGAGAGCGAGAGAGGGGAGGAGGGGGAGAGAGAGCGAAGGAGAGAGGAGAGAGAGAGAGAGAGATAGAGAGAGGGAGAGAGACAGACAGACAGGGACAGAGAGAGAGGGAGAGGGAGAGGGAGAGAGAGAGAGAGGGGGAGAAGAGAGAGAGAGAGAGAGGAGGAAGAGAGAGAGAAATAGAGAGAGGAGGAAGAGAGGAGAGAGAGAGGAGAGAGAGAGGAGAGAGAGAGAAAGAGAGAGACAGAGAGAGAGAGGAGAGAGAGAAGGAGAGAAGAGAGAGAGAGAGAGAGAGAGAGAGAGAGAGAGAGAGGAGAGGAGAGAGAGAGAGGAGAGGGGAGAGAGAGAGAGAGAGGAGAGAGAGAAAGAGAGAGAGAGAGAGAGAGAGAGAGAGAGAGAGAGAGAGAGAGAGAGAGAGAGAGAGAGAGAGAGAGAGAGAGAGAGAGAGAGAGAGAGAGAGAGAGAGAGAGAGAGATAGAGGAGAGAGAGATAGAGAGAGTGTCCTGGTCAGTCCTTTTGAAGATAGAACCCCATATGTTGCTTCAACTCAGCGGGACATCTCTGGAGAGAAGGAACGGGTGGCGTTTCGGGCTGAATTTTCTTCAGACTGAAAGTTTCACCTCTCAGTAGATCATAAAATAACACAATAATCACGGTCAATGCGAGATACAGTCTTTATTCATATTTGACAAAATAAAAAGACGGCTTCTTGCATATATTGAGAGAAGGTGCATCACACCAAACAACATTTGTCTAAAAAAACAGATTATTCTTCAGCTCATTAAAGAGCTCGGGTGAAAAAAATGAACAGAGTGTATGACAACAAAGTAACATCATTTGTGCCACGTGATTAACTACACTACAGTCCACGATGTTCATTCGGGAAAGATCGGGAGACGGACAAGTCACTCGCACAAATGACAGAATTGCCGAGTACCGTGGGAACTCTTTACTCTACCCCCGTTATATCGTGTGATATCGTGCTAGACCACGACCACTCCACTCTGGCTACATCTTGCGTCAAGTCGCCCCGTGTAAACTAGCCATTACAACATGCATACAGTTGGTAAAGGGAAGAATAAAAGTAATGACTTTGCAACAAACCATCTCTTTCTTGAAAGCATCCAGAGAACTGGCCTCTACTGCCTTCTGAGGCAGAGAATTCCACAGATTCACAACCCTCTGTGTGAAAAGTTTTTTCATCAACTCTGCTCTAAATGGCTTACCCCATATTCTTAAACTGTGGCCCCTGGTTTTGGACTCCCCTAACATTGGGAACATGTTTCCTGCCTTCAGCGTATCCAAACCCTTAGTAATCTTATATGTTTCAATAAGATCCCGTAAAGTCCAGAGTATACAAGCCCAGCTACCCCATTCTATCAACATATGACGGTCCCGTCATCCCGGGAATTAACCTCGTGAACATACGCTATACTCCCTCAATAGCAAGAATATCCTTCCTCATATTTGGAGACCAAAACTGCACACAATACTCCAGGCGTGGTCTCACCTGGGCCCTACACAACTGCAGAAGGACCTCTTTGCTCCAATACTCAACTCCTCTTGTTATGAAGGCCAACATGCCATTCACTTTCTTCACTGCCTGCTGTACCTGCATGCTTAATTTCATTGACGTGAACAAGGACACCCAGACCTCGTTGTACTTCCCTTTTTCCCAACTTGACATCATTCAGATAATAATCTGCCTTCCCGTTTTTTCTACCAAAGTGGATTACCTCAAATTTATCCACATTAAACTGCATCTGCCATGCATCTGCCCACTCACTGAACCTGTCCAAGTCACCCTGCATCCTCATAGCATCCTCCTCACAGTTCACACTGCCACCCAGCATTATGTCTTGTATATCTGTAACATAACATTCCAACTTCTCTACTCAATAGAAACAAAGAACTTCCAATGCTGATTAATGCACTAGCGTTTGGAAGAAGATAGGAATTAACAAGATTGACACACACAGAGACATCATGGGCACAAACAAGACGAAGACTTTTAATTATATAGCGATGGCAATGCCACTACTTTATTGAAATCTACTTGAAATTAAGTTGACCTTAAAATGATAGAAGATCTTAAAATATAATTGTGGTTACGGGTCTTTAGCATTTACACCCACAGCTGCGTACAGACGAAATAAAGTGTTAAAGTTTTTCTTACAAAGAAGCAAGGTGTTGCATAACTGAAGTGATTCTGTACTACCTCCACACCACTACTGCTATAGTTTAGATATTTTATGGAATACAAAAGGGCCTGCTTACTCATCTATATCTTGAAATTAAGACATGAATTTATAATGTGCACTTCACTTAACCAGAAATCCTAAAGATGAATGGATATTAACATTTGAAGTATTTTACTCTGCCATATATTGGTTGCCGAACATTCCTCCACATTAAACAACATTATACTGCATTGAGGATCGTGAATCCCATTGTGCAGCGTAATTCCCATAACACTGCATTGAGGATTGTGAATCTCGCCAACTGTTTTTTCTCAACATGACGCTTTAGCCTGCCCAATCCAGAGTTGTGAATCAGAGGTACACAAAAATGCTGGAGAAACTCAGCGGGTGCAGCAGCATCTATGGAGCGAAGGAAATAGGCGACGTTTTGGGCCAAAACCCTTCTTCAGACTGTATTAGAGCTCTTGCTGGACTATGGGATTCCTGTCCCTGACGGCTGACCAGTAAATGTCCCTGAGGTTACCAAAATTAGAATATTAAATTCCTCTCTTCTCCTTATCTGACACTCTTTTGCCTTCTTTTCATCCCTAGCCTTGGTCACTTACTCTACCCATCTGCCGATCAAATGCCTTCCCCCCTCATCTGTATCCACCTATCTGGCCTGAAACGTCACCTATGCATTTTCTCCAGAGATGCTGCCTGACCCGCTGAGTTACTCCAACATTTTGTGTCTATCCATCTATCACTTGCCAAGCTTTGTCCAACCCCCCACCTCTCTTTTCCAGCTTTCTCCCCTTATTATAATCAGTGTGAAGAAGGATCCCGACTCAAAACATCGTTTTGTCCATTCCCTCATGCTGCCTGACCTGCTGAGTTCCTCCAGCACTTTGTATTTTACTTATCATTATCACTGTCACAGCCATTTGAGGAAATAACCTCCAAGAATTATTTAATTGCTTGGCACACCTCGGTTACTTCACCCTTAAACAGTTAAGCAAAATTCACAGGAACAGTACCCTCACAATGGCAGGGGTGGCAGATGGAGGAGATAAATAGAGTGGGTGAGCGGGCTGTGGGCTCACTTCCTGTTCAGTTTGGGATGCTTTTGAGGGTTTCAAGGTCACCCCAGTGCACAGAGGCTGAGCAGTAACTATGGGAGGCAAGGGGACGGTATGCTCACAGTTCGAGGTGTTGCTGGAGGCCCTGCTGCTAGGGGGAGGGGGCCACATGCATCCGGCACCACTGGAGTCTCTACAGAGGCCTGGTGGAGGACATCAACAACATTGCAAGGCCAGAACACCCCTACAACTCCAACCCAGTGCCGTCGCCAGGACAACAGGGCTTTACGGTCAAGTTAAAACTATATTTTAAAGAAATTTGAACTTGAAAGGTACAGGATGCTGCTGGAAACATGGTGACTTGTGTTCTGCCTCAGTGTAATCTACCAATCTTATACTTGTAGTTAATTGTGCCTATGTATAGTAAGATATACAACAACAACAAAAAATCACTGTACGTAGGTACATGTGCCAATGAAGTATCATTAAACATTCACTCCCAGATGGGCTGCAGTGTTATTATTTTAGCACTACAAAAATTTGAGGTTCCATAAAGTTTTTTTTAAACTTATGGTCATCAATGTATTGTAAAAAGTGTGCATATAAATTAGTTTAAGGTTTAGCTTTATTATTGTCACGTGAACCGAGGTACAGCGAAAAGCTTTCTTTGCATGTTATCCAATCAGATCAGATATATTCTAGATAAATACAATCAAGTCAAATTCAAGTACAATAGATAGGGCAAAGGGGAAGATACCGAGTGCAGAGTATATTTCTCAGTAATAAAGTACATTTTTGCACATCAGTTCCATAGATGAAGTCCAATGTCCATAATAGGGTTGATATGAATTGGACACCTCCAGCTTAAGAAAGGTCCATAAGTTAAAAACCAGTAATAGATGCTTTATTTTAGGTCCTCTCAAGGAATAGCAATGTTAGAGCTCTTTAGCAGAGCAGTGAATCACATCAAACTTAAATCAGGTGCGGCAGAGGTTCACCTGCACCTCCTCCAACCTCATCTATTGCATCCGTTGCTCTAGGTGTCAGCTGCTCTACATTGGTGAGACCAAGCGTAGGGTTGGCGATCGCTTCGCCCAACACCTCCGCTCAGTTCGTAATAAACAACCTGAACGCCCGGTGGCTCAGCACTTTAACTCCCCCTCCCATTCCGAATCCGACCTTTCCGTCCTGGGCCTTCTCCATGGCCAGAATGAATCCCACCGCAAATTGGAGGAGCAGCACCTCATATTTCGCTTGGGTAGTTTACACCCCAGCGGTATGAACATTGACCTATCCAATTTCAGGTAGTCCTTGTTTTCTCCTTCTTTCCCCTCCCCTTCCCAGCTCGCCCACAGCCCGCTGTCTCCGCCTCTTCCTTTCTTCTTACCACCACCCCCCCCCTCCCAACCCCCACATCAGTCTGAAGAACGGTATCGACCCGAAACGTCACCTATTCCTTCGCTCCATAGATGCTGCCTCACCTGCTGAGTTTCTCCAGTATTTTTGTTAACCTTCGATTTTTTTCCAGTATCTGCAGTTCTTTCTTAAACACATCAAACTTAAATGTTATTCATCTGGTCCTATTTCTGCTTGTTATTTCTGCTGTGCTGATTTTTTTTTACCATGTTTTCTCTGGTACCTAAATGGATAAATACCCTGTACACCATGTCAGGAAACCAGCATGACAGAAGGAATTATGTTTGTCGTGGTGTCTAAGTAATCTGGCATAGGTATATGAAAATGTTTAAAAATGGGAAAAAGGTGAAATACTCGGCAGGTCAGGTATTCAGTGGGGGAAAAAAAACCTTATGTTTCAGGTTGAAGAACGTCCAACAGACATCTACTGACATGCTCTGATCTGCTGAGTATTTCTAGCTTTTCTAACATTTTCTGTTTACACTTTGGCGCCAGTTTGTGAATAACAATCGTCGTAAGATGTGTCTGTCTCAAAAAACCTATCAGAAACTCAGTGATGGCTGAAAGGTTAAAATACATTCAAAGGAACTTAAGAAACCTGCGCAGGAAACACCCATGACATTCAATAATTCATGGTTGATCTGATCTTTTGCTTCATGTTCATTTTTCTGCCCAAAACACCTTAATATACTTGGCCTGAAAATCTGTATCAGTGTTTTTTAGACTAAAGGCTCTGCATTCTCATCTCTCAGGGACAGATAATTTCACTTAACCTGCTATCACTGGCCCAGGCCTCTGATGAGTTACACTCCCCTGTCTTATCTTGTCAAACATTGTTTGAATATTTACAGTATCAGCCCTTTTAAAAGGTATTTTCTATGGATGGCATGGTGACGCAGCAGTAGAATTGCTGCCCTACAGTTCTTGCAACGCCGGAGACCTGGGTTCGATCCCAACTACCGATGCTGTCTGTATGGAGTTTGTACGTTATCCCCTTGACCGCATGGGTTTTCTCCGAGATCTTCGGTTTCCTCCTACACTCCAAAGACATACAGGTTTGTAGGTTAATTGGCTTGGTATGTGTACATTGTTCCTTGTGTGTGTAGGATAGTATTAATGTGCGGGGATTGCTGGTCGGTGTGGATTCGGTGGCCGAAGGCCCTGTTACCAAACTGTATCTTTAAACTTCATTGGTATCATTTAAACTTTCATTGGTATCATTTAAAAATAAATTGGATAGGCATATGGATGAGAAGGGAATGGAGGGTTATGGTATGAGTGCAGGCAGGTGGGACTAAGGGAAAACAAATTTGTTCGGCACGGACTTGTAGGGCCGAGAATTTCCGTGCTGTAATTGTTATATGGTTACATGGTTAACTAAACTAAACAATTCCTTATAAAGCATTCTTTACTGTAACAGAGATGAATGACGGCAATGTGTAATTGTAAGGACTCTGCTCAATTATTATGAACTCTGAAATGAAAGGATGGATACACTGAGCTTATTTGGAGACTCATTCAGTAATCTGCAATCAGATTTGCACAATGTGCCAATTTTGGCTGGGAGGGGAATGGAATTACTGGTGGTAGCCAGTCATTTTTATCCCGCTCATTCTGGTTAATTGAACCAGTAATTTAAATTAATAAGTTCATGTTCATAAATTCATAAGTGATAGGAGTAGAATTAGGCCATTCAGTTCATCAAGTCTATTCCACCATTCAATCATGGCTGAACTATCTTTCCCTCCTATCACCATTCTCCTGCCTTCTCCCAATAACCCATGACACCCGTACTAATCAAGAATCTATCTATCTCAGCCTTAAAAATATCCATTTATTTGGCCTCCACAGCCTTCTGTGACAATCTTCTTCTTTCGTGTGGCATGCACTGCCTAAAGTTGTTGGACAACTTGTTCTATTTGATCTTCCGTTTGTGCACGTCAAGTTGATTGCATTAGTCGAAACAGGGCGGACCACGTGAAGGTTGCAATCTTCCACCCCTCTGTGCCAATGAATTTCACAGATTCATCACCGTATGGTAGGCTGCTAGATCGCATGGGATCCAATGAGAGATAGCTGGATAGCAAATTGGCTCCATGGAAAGAAGCAGAGGGTGGTGGTGTAAGGTTGCTTCTCGGACTGGATGCCTGTGACTAGTGACGTGCCTCAGGGTTCGGTGCTGGGCATGTTTCTGTTTGTCATCTGCATCAATGATTTGGATGAGAACATACAGGGCAAGATTAGCAAGTTTGCTGATCATACAAAAGTGAATGGTTTTGCAGATGGCAAAGATGGTTGTGAAAGATTGCAGCAGGATCTGGATCTGGATTAAACGGCCAGGTGGGCGGAGGAATGGTTGATTTAATTTAATACAGGGAAGTGTGAGGTGTTGCATTTTGGAATGTCGAACAAGAGCATGACCTACACAGTGAATGGTAAGCATCTGGGTAGTGTTGTAGAGCAGTGGGATCTAGGAGTACGGGTTAATGGTTCCTTGAAGGTCAAGTCACAGGTAGATAAGGCGGTCAAAAAGGCTTTTGGCACTTTGGCTTTCATCAGTCAGAGTACTGAGTACAGAAGTTGGGAGGTCATGTCACAGTTGTATAAGACGTTGGTGAGACTGCATTTAGAATATTGCGTGCAGTTCTGGGCACCATGTTATAGGAAAGACATTGTCAAGTTTGAAAGGGTTCAGAAAAGATTTACGAGGATGTTACCAGGACTAGAGGGTGTGAGCTATAGGGAGAGGTTGAGTAGGCTGGGTCTCTATTCCTTGGAGCACAGGACCCCTGAGGGGTGATCTTTTAGAGGTGTACAAAAACATGAGAGGAATAGATCGGGTAGATGCACAGAGTCTCTTGCCCAGAATAGGGGAATCGGAGACCATTGGTTCAAGGTAAAGGGGAAAAGATTTAATAGGATTCTGAGGGGTAAGTTTTTCACACAAAAGGTAGTGGGTGTATGGAACAAGCTGCCAGAGGAGATAGTTGAGGCTGGGACTATCCCATCGTTTAAGGAACAGTTAGACAGGTATACGGATAGGACAGGTTCGGAGGGATATGGACCAAGGACAGGCAAGTGGGTCTAGTGTAGCTGGGACATTGTTGGCTGGTGTGGGCAAGTTGGGCCAAAGGACTAGTTTCCACACTGTATCACCCTATGACCATCTTACTATGACTTGGAAAATTCCCAAACTCAACAAGTTCAACATTTGTTAGGGTGACTGGTGTGTTTTGGCTGTTGTAAATAACTGAAGCCTTACACCAAGATAAAGGTCCAAAGACTTTATTAACTACATAGCAAATATGACGGCACACTTGCACGTCTCTCTAATTATAAGGGAACCAGGCAAGAAGGGTTACTGTAAAGCTAGTGGGAGTAACTACAAAAGCATGACTCATAACATGTGACACTGATCTACATCCTCCATCTTAAAGAAGCAACAACAGTACAAACCCATTAACTAAGTAAGGCATGCATAGCAATTGATAATAAACTGGAGGAAAGTCAAACATAGTCCAGATACTTCACAACCGGCTTACAAACACGACCTGCACGTATATGATAGAGACCATCTCCGTTCTTTTCCCCCGGGGAGAGGGCAGGTAGTTTCATAGGCGAGGGAGACTGGATCAACATCCCTGGAGACGAAGCAGGAGACTGTGGTGCAGGTGAAGATGGTACAGGCAGAGGAGCCATTGCAGACATGGATTGTTGTGATGGGAGAAGCATGGGAGTGCCACTAGACACAGACGGAAGTGCACTAGCACGGTCTGGATAATACGGAGGAGGAACTGGCTCGTTCACAGGCAGGCTATGTTGTCTGTTACGCCTGTAGATGCTGCCATCAACACTGACGATATATGAGCGTGGCTCTGAAGCAATTCCAGAAATCACACCAATACGGTCATGGCCTTTGTCAGTCTGTAAACAGACCACCTGCCCCTTGGTCAGCGGTGGCAGTGGCCTTCTTGTTTCATCAAACCATTGTTTTTGAATGTCACGCTTCTGTTGCAACCTGGATTGAACCACCTCAGGTGGAATCACCTGTGGGATGAATGCCTGATCCGCTACAGGCACTGTGGCATGGGTCTGCCTCGACAATAAACGTTGAGCGGGTGAACCCCAGATGGGATCACGGGAGATGTTGCATAAGTTGAGCAGATCCAGGAATACATCGGATTTAGCTCTGTACGAACATTCCATGAGCGGTTTAGCACTTTTGACAGCTCATTCAGCCAGTCCATTAGACTGGGGATATTCAGGGCTGCTGGTGATGTGGTGAAAATTCCAGTGTTGAAGTATTGGCTGGTGAATTGACTGCCGTTGTCAGTTAGCAGTCTGCCCAGAGATCCATGGACTGAAAAGTGGCGAGATAACTTTGAAATCACTCCGCTGGAAGTAGGGCTGCTAAGAAAATCAATGTCAAACCATCCTGAATAAGAATCAATGAGCACCAGGTACTGCTTGCCATGCGAATCAAATATGTCAGCTGCCACTGTAGTCTATGGGAGTGCAGGTACAGGATGTGAAAGAAGTGGGTGCTTTTGTTGGTGAGGTGCCAAGCTGTTGCACACTGCACAGGATGCCACATTCTCGGTGATGTATTTGGCCATGGCAGGCCAGTAAAAAATGCTTCTTGCCCGTAAGACAGTAGCTTCAGCACCTGGGTGCCCTGCATAGACAGCGTTAAAATACTGGTTGTGCAGCGATGCAGGAACCACAGCCTTGTGTCCTTTTAAAACAATGCCATCGTGCAGCACTAGCTCATCATGGACGGCAAAGAAAGGCCGGACTGGCAGCGGGAAGTTGTAGTGTTTGTCTGGCCAGCCGCGCTTAATGACGGAGGTAAGTGACCATAGGGTACTGTCAGCAGCTGTGTGGGCAACCAAGTTGAATTTCTTGCAGGCAAAAACAGCTAACAGCTCTTTCTCAATTTGGGCATATCGTTGTTCTGTGTCAGTCATGGTGCGCGAGGCATAGGCAACAGGCTTATTGCCGTTGCCATCATTCTGAAGGCATGCTGCGCCCAGCCCGTGTTGTAAGGCATCACAAGTAAGTGTAATCGGTAGTTTAGGATCAAAGTAAAGCAGAGTAGGAGCACTAGACATCTGCTGCTTAAGAGTGTCAAACACTTTCTGTGTTGCTCATGCCAAGTCCAAGCTGTGTGTAAGTTGGCGCAATGGGGCTGATATTTCGCTGAAATCTGGAATTAATTTGCTCAAATAGTTAGCCATGCCAACGAATCTCTGCAGACTGAGCACACCTGTGGGTGCTGGAATCTCATTGATAGCACTAGTTTTCACTGGATCTGTTTTGGGGCCATCTTTGGTAAATATATGGCCTAAGTATTTCACCTCATTCACTCTGAATTAGCATTTTTGAGGGTTCAGCTTGAGATGGATGACCTTGGCACGATCCAAGACCTTTGTCAGATTGGCATCGTGCTCTTCGACCATTCTTCCAGCAATGAGGATGTCATCCACTATGATGGAGCATGGGTAGCCTGCAAACAATTGCTCCATAGCTTGTTGAAATACTTCACTAGCAGAACTTATTCCAAAGGGCATACGAAGAAATTTATAGCGCCCAAATGGAATGATGAAAGTTGTCAACTTAGAGGAGTTATGTTCCAGCAAAATCTGCCAGAATGAACTCTTGGCATCTAGCATCATGAATACATTTGCTTCAGTCATCTGCGCAGCAATGTCATCCACAGTGCGCATGGGATAGTGGGGTCATTTAATGGCTGTGTTTGGGGTTGATACAAATCCGTATCTCATCTCTGTTCTTCTTAGTAGTGATGACCATTGTGGAGACCCAGTCTGAGGGGTCAGTTACAGGAGTAATCACAACCTAGAGACACCATTCTGTTAAGTTCACTTTGAACATGGTCCCTCATAGCATGGGGAATCTTATGAGCCAGACGAACAACAGGAATTGCCTCGGGGTCAATGGTAATCATGTACTTAACCTGCCCAGCTTATCGTCAAACAAATCCTTGTATTGTGCTAGGATTTGATGTGTAAAGTCATAGCTGTAGTCAGAGGACAGACAGGGCTGAACAAAGGGCTGAAAGTAATCAAACCCATGTCTAGGCATGTGTCGGCACCAAGTAGAGATGGTACATTTTCACGTACCACATAGAAATCCAGGTTGTGGGTCCGTGAGTTAAGACAGAAACATAATTCAACTTGGCCGATAGGGTGCACTCAAGTTCCAGCAGATGAGACAAGAAATGCAACTGTTGGAGATATTGTTTCTGTCTTTTTTAGCTTCTGGAAAACAGCCAAACAAATAACATTGCAGTGAGCGCCTGAATCAACCTTGATATAAATAGTTTTGCCATTAATGAGCAAAGCGGCCTTGGGGTCCAGTTGTTTGTGCACTGAATCAGACAATGCATATATATCAATCTCTGCACCTTCACCAGATACTTGTAAATCCATGGGAACTGGTTGTGAGAACTCAGATACATTTTCACTTTCATGACCAAACAAATTGACAGACTGTCTTGTTTAAAATCTGTTACTGCGTGAACGACAACACTTAATGAAATGTTTTTTTTTGTTGCAGAATCAACATAGTTTCCCACACGCAGGGCAACGGTCATGAACAGCGGCATGTGAATCCCCACAGTTAAAGTAATTATTGATCAGTCTTAGCTTGGTATCCGGCACTTGAGACAAACAAGGAGAAATTTGATAAGACATACTGGTAGCATTAACTTCACGAGCAGCAGAGTGTCCCAGAACTTTAATGTGAGCAGCAGTCATTTCAGCTATGCGACAGTGGTTTTCAGCTGCCTCTAAGGTCAGGTCAACATCCCGCAGTGACTCATCACGTAATTTATCATTCCGTATGCCATAGATGAGATGGTCGCAAACTGGACTGTTGCATATATCTCTGAAATCGCATCGACTTGCAATATGCTTCAGTGCACTAACCTATAACTCAACAGATTCTCCCTGTTTTTGGCACCATGAAAAAAACAGATGTCGTTCAATGCTCAAATTAGTTCGTAACTCACATAATTGTCGGAATTTATGCAGGAGGCAGTCGGGATCACGGATAGTTTCTGCATCAATCTGGACATCAACCTCGTAAAGTCTAGCTGGTTCATTGTGAAATCTTCTGGCACGATGAGCAGCTTCTGTGCCTGCCAAATTAAGAAGGATTGACACACGAAGAGCAGGTAGCCATATGATGTGCAGCATCAATGTAGATTGAGAAATCCTCCTCAAACACATGCCATCGTTCTGCAAGATCTGCATCAAACACCAAGATCTCTGGTTTTCTGAGAACAGAAGCCATTGCAAAACAGTTGAAAAACAATAAACTCAAATAAAAGCAATAGAATCAATCAAGAAGCAAGTCCGTAAACTCTGACACCATGTTGTGTTTCGGCTGTTGTAAATAACTGAAGCCTTACACCAAGATAAAGGTCCAAAGACTTTATTAACTACATAGCAAATTTGACTTCACACTTGCATGTCTCACTAATTCTAAGGGAACCAGGCAAGGAGGGTTACTGTAAAGCTAGTGGGGAGTAACTACAAAAGCATGACTCATAACATGAGTGACACTGACCTACAGTGACTGCTTTGGTGATTTGTTAGGAGTCCAGGCAACATAGTTTTTCGAACCTTTCTTGATGCTCCCCCTCTCTTTGTGGTTGAGTGACTCTCAGAGCATTGGTTGCCTTGTTGGAATGGATGCCCCTGAAGCTTTGGCGTAGGGTTGAGCACCACCTGGTCGCACATTTAAATGACTCCAGCTAAGCCACTCGAAATATATGTTAAAAAAAGAGCAGGGTAAAACATATAGGATGACAAGGAGAAGGAATGCAAACTCAACCCCCACACAAGGCTCAAAATTTTGATCCCAAAGGCTTTTTATCACTTAGCGTAACATCTGAGAACATCGTACTTTCCGAGATTTAGCTGTCTTCCCAGCAGACTTCTCCAAGGGTTGGTTGTTGCCAAATATTGATCCTCCCGTAGCAAGCATCAGCCACTTTCCACTGGAGTTTATCATGTCCTGACTGACAACCACAGAAGAGCCTGACTAATGCAATGCTGTGAACCTCTGCCAGGAGAACATGATGGCTCTTAACTCAGAGATCCCACTGCAAAATGTCATGAGATGCGCAGGCTCTGAGTGCACATCTTCTACTTGTTTTTGTAAAATATTCTATTATGTATTTATTTCAATTTTTACTGGTGGAATTTTAGGGTTTGAGAGAATGTTTAGGGTTTTAGAAGCTTTGAAAGAATATAAGGAGCACTATCTTGGATTCAGGTGTTATACAGCACAGTTTAATTATCACAATTACTAAACTTTCAGCTGCTTGCAGAAAAAGTACTCAAGTATAAGAAAGGATTAAAATGAGGGACGTGCATGTATGCATGTTTGTGTGTGTGCGTGTTTGTTTAAGAGGATGGGAGATCAAACAAAGAATGACACAAGTGAATGCAGATTCTGGAATCCTGAGAATAAAACCACAAAGTGATAAAGTAATTCAGCGTCTCTGGATGGAATGGATAGATGACATTTTGTTTTGAGACCTATCTGAAGAATAGTCCAAACTTGAAACATCACTTATCCATTCCCTCCCTAGATGCTGACTTATCTGTTGAGTTACTCTTAAACATTGTATTTTACGAGGAGATAAAACAAAGCTGCCACAAGAGAGATCTATTAAATCCATTTTAATTGACACTGCTCAGTCATTTTAGTCATTTGCACTGGCAGCTGAGTATTTCCAAAAAGTGTTAACGAACTTGTTTACTGATTTAAGAGATGGACACTACAGGTAATTACAGATATCTGTGTTTTAAATTTGCCCTTAACACCAATTTTTTGAAAACTGCATTTCAGGTGCAGCTTTTAAATAGTTACCACCACAGCTAGGGAAAAAACAATATATAATAATTAGATTATTTTTATTAATATTATTGCTGTGAGCAGGCTAAAAAAAAGACAATTGAAGTACTTGCCTCAGAAAGTAAAAATAGAAAATACTGGAAAAATTCAGCAGATCAGGCAACACCTAGAAAGACAAACAGTTAACATTTCAGGCTCAGGACCCTGATCTGAACTGGAAACAACGAAACAAGTTCATCAAGCTTGCACAAAAGGTGGGGCAGGGTGATGAGTGGAATGGAGTTTCTCTGAGTGAGTGAAACTGGATTGCCTAACGAGGCAGTTAAATCAGATTGAGTTTATTTGTCTGTGTCATGTATTGCTAATGTTGTACAACCTGAGTAAAGGGCCTGTCCCACCAGCATGCGATAGCATGCGTCTAGTGCGACCAAACGTGGTCGCTTGAGGCGTACGGCGTCGCGGGGCCGGTCCCACTTCGATCGCCGGAGGCGTATGGAGTTGTGTGGGGCTGGTCCCGACATCGCGCGGGGCTCCAAAAATCTTGCACTGTCCGAAAATCCCTCGCGACAACGGCCTGTTGGCCCGCAGCCGCATTGAGGCTGTAAGCAGAGCCTCGACGGGCGTACGCAGCGTCTTGATGTCGTACGCAGCATCTTGGCGGCGTACGCAGCATCTTGGCGGCGTACGCCTAGCGTGTGGCGTTGCGCGATGACGTAACCGCCCGGCGTGCCGTTGCGCGATGACGTCACCGCCCGACGTACAAATTCAGTCAGCCCGCCTCCTGCCCAGCTGATTGGTGAGTTTGACATAATTAACATCACGCACGAACTTTGCGCGTACTTACCACGTACTTAGCGCGAACTCTGCTTCCATTTGGTCGCGCTAGACGCATGCAATCGCATGCTGGTGGGACAGGCCCTTAGTGTAAAGTCAGGTCAGACAATAAAAAAACAGGATGACAGGCAAAAAATGGTCCACTCTCAGGCAAATGGAAAGAAATAGTGTATTACCAAAGTTCAAAAACTCTGGGAGCTCAGGGTCACCCCTGTAGATTGAGTGCAAATTATCTGCAGAACGATCACCAAAACAGGTCTGGGATCTCAAATGTAGTGTAAATCACGTTGTATATTACATTAGATTATAAGAAGTAGAAATTATTCTCTTCTGAGAAGAGGTTCCCGTCTTCTATCATAGATTAGGCCCTCAGACATATCTCCTCTGTACCCCACAGCTGTGCTCTTGCTTCCCCTTCCCTCAGTCACAACAGGGACAGAGTCTCCCTCGTCCTCACCTTTCACCCCATCAGCTGTTACATACATACATCATCCTCTGATATTTTTGCCACCTCCAACAGAATCCCACACTAGTCACATTTTCTCATCTCCACCGCTTTCTGCAAAGACCGTTCCCTCCGCAACTCCCTGGTTAACTCATCCCTTCCCACCCAAACCACCCCCTCCCCAGGTACCTTCCCCAGCAACCACAGAAGATGCAACGCCTGTTCTTATAGCTCCTCCCTCGACTTCAGCCAGGAACCTCAACTGTCCTTTCAGATGAGGCAGAGGTTCATTGGACCTCTTCCAACTACATCTAATGTATCCGTTGTTCTCCGCGTGGGCTCCTACATATCAGTGAGACCAAGTGCAGAATGGGCGATTGTTTCGCTGAACACATACACAGTCCACCCTGGCATATTCGATCTCCCGGTTGCCAAACATTTTAACTCCCCTTCCCGTTCCCAAATTGACCTTTCTGTCCTGGGCCTCCTCCACTGTCAGAGTGAGGCCACACGCAAAATGGAGGAACAGCACATCATATTTCATAGGGGACTCACACAGAGAGAGGGGCCATAGCGCCGAGAGCATTGGGGTGGCGAGGAGGAAGAAGAGGGAGGGTGGGGTGAGAGTGGGGGCATGAGAGAGGAAGGGGCAGGGACACAGAGAGAGGGGCAGAGGAGCTAGATGGGGGTGGCGAGAGGGAGAGAGGGAGGGTGGGTGAGAGGGAAAAGTTGGGGGTGAGGGGAGGAGAGGGAGGGGTAGAGAGTGAGGGGAAGGGAGAGTTGGGGGAAAGCAGTGAGGAGAGGGGAGGGGAGAGGGAGAAAAAGAGAGTGGAGGGGAGGAGTGGGAGAAAAAGAGGGGAGAAGAGAGAGGGGGGGAGGGGAGAAAAAGAGGGGGAGAGGAGAGAAGGGAGGAGCGGAGAGGGGGGAAGAGGAGAGGGGGGGGAGGGAGGAGAGGGAGAAAAGAGGAGAGGGGGGGAGAGAGAGGAGAGGGGAGGGAAGAGGAGGAGGGGGGGAGGATGAGGGGGGGAGAGGAGAGGGGGTGAGAGGAGAGGGGGAGAGGAGAGGGAGGAGAGGAGAGGGGGGAAGCGGAGCGGGGGAGAGGAGAAGGAGGAGAGGAGAGGGGGAGAGGGGAGGGGGGAGGGAGGTTGAGGGGAGGGGGCGAGAGGGTGTGCGATGGAGGGGGTGAGGAGGGGGGGAGCGGGTGGAGGGGGAGGGGGGGTTTAGGGGAGGGGAACGGTGGGGGGGGAAGGGGATGGAGGGGGGAGGGGAAAAAAGGGGGAGAGAGAAAGAGGGAGAGAGAGAGAGGGAGGGAGTGGAGAGGGAAGGGGGAGTGGAGAGGGAGAGAGAGGGGAGAGGGAGAGGAGAGCGAGGGGGGAAAGGAGAGACGAGAGGGGAGGAGGGAGAAGAGGGGGCGGGAGAGGAGAGGGGGGGAAGAGGAGGGGGGAGCGGAGAGGGGGGAGAGGGAGGGGGGGAGAGGGGAGAAGAGAAGAGGGGAGAGGGGGGAGAGGGCGGGGGGAGGGGGGAGAGGGGAGGGGGGGGGAGGGGAAGGGGGGAAGAGAGAGAGTGCCCTTTTTTTATTTCAACCCAAACCCCCCAAACAACCATTTGCAGGCAGTGCTTTTTTACTTTAACCATATTTTCATTTTCAAACCACATTAAGGGTACTTACTAACAGTTGTGTGGAAATGTGTTCAGTGTTACTCACAGCTCAGAGAAACGTGACCCTCTGCCTTCCTCCAGCTTGCAGACTAATTGAGGCACACCACTTCCTGGTTTTATAGTCCATCCCCCCCTACCGCCAGCGGGGGCAGCAGAGAGAATGGGGAATTTTGTAAAATTATTAATATCCTCTGTCATTTTTCATCGACTGGAAAATCCTCGGCACATATACGGCGGAGGGGGGCTCTGAGCGAGGTAGCCAAAAATGACGGTCATAGGTGGCGGCGTTCTCTCGGAAATCGCAGCACAGATCGCAAAAACCGGTCACGAACAGAGTTTTAGTAGTATAGATTTCTATTAAATAGGAGATTTAGACCTAACAGAGATAAAATTACTGGAGACACTATGACATAGTCTGAAGATTGGGGGGTAGCAAACGTAACCCCACTTTTTAAGAAGGGAGGGAGAGAGAAAATGGGGCATTACAGACCAGTTAGTCTAAACAATCGGTAGTGGGGAAACTGCTAGAGTCAGAGTTATTTAAAGATGGGATAGCAGCACATTGGAAAGTGGTTGAAATCATTGGACAAAGTCAGCATGGATTTACGAAAGGTAAATATGTGTCTGACGAATCTATTATAGAAATTTTTCGAGGATGTAACTAGTAGCGTGGATAGGGGAGAACCAGTGGATGTGGTGTATCTGGACTTCCAGAAGGCTTTTCGACAAGGTCCCACATAAGAGATTAGTATACAAACTTAAAGCACAACAGGCATTGGGGGTTCAGTATTGATGTGGATAGAGAACTGGCTGGCAAACAGGAAGCAAAGAGTAGGAGGAGTAAACGGGTCCTTTTCACAATGGCAGGCAGTGACTAGTGGGGTTTACCGCAAGGCTTCCAGTGCTGGGACCCACAGCTATTTACAAATATATTAATGATCTGGATGAGGGGAAATGAAGGCAATATCTCCAAGTTTTGCGGATGACACTAAGCTGGGGGGCAGTGTTAGTGTTAGCTGTGCTAGGAGATGCTAGGAGAGCTGCAAGGGTGACAATGTTGGATAGGTGGGTGGAGTGGGCAAATGTTTGGCAGATGCAGGAGTATAATGTGGATAAATGTGGAGGTTATCCATTTTGGTGGCAAAACAGGGGAAAGCAGACTATTATCTAAATGGTGGCCGATTGGGAAAGGGGGGAGATGCAGCGAGACCTGGGTGTCATGGTACACCAGTCATTGAAGGTAGGCATGCAGGTGCAGCAGGCAGTAAAGAAAGCGAATGGTATGTTAGCTTTCATAGCAAAAGGATTTGAGTATAGGATCAGGGAGGTTCTCCTGCAGTTGTACAGGGTCTTGGTGAGACCACACCTGGAGTATTGCGTACAGTTTTGGTCTCCAAATCTGAGGAAGGACATTATTGCCATAGAGGGAGTGCAGAGACAGTTCACCAGACTGATTCCTGGGATGTCAGGACTGTCTTATGAAGAAAGACTGTATAGACTTGGTTTATACTCTCTAGAATTTAGGAGATTGAGAGGGGATCTTTAGAAACTTACAAAATTCTTAAGGGGTGGGACAGGGCTAGATGCAGGAAGAGTGTTCCCGAGTGTTAGGGAAGTCCGGACAAGGGGTCACAGATTTCTATGGTTTCTAGTTTCTAAATCCTTTGAACTTGTATACACTGTCAGCCATTCAATCAAAACAGTTCCATTACTCAAACACTATTGACTCATTTACACTTCCCCCTTCCTTGCAGAATAAGGTGATGCATAACTGCAGACAACCGGAAGGGGACATGAACTATGGCAAGACTTTATCCTCGTAGAGGAGTTGCATGGGGAGAGGTTATGAGTGGGACCAGGCTGAGCTACAGGGTAGAAATCATGGCTGATCCTAATTTCTAATCCTCTTCCAGAAAGAATTTGGAAATTACAAACATTTTATTTTGTCATCCGCCCTTCAACATAGCCCTGGCTCTCATCTTTCAGACAGCCTGGAATTGAACCGGATTAATTGGTGAGGACTAACAAGAAGGGAACACGATTGAAGACACGTTAGATGCAATACGTCATCACACTGATCATATATGACCATGTCGTGAATATCATAGTTGGCCTCCAAACACGTGCGTGTACGGTAATTAAGGGCAGATGCAAAAACGGGAAATAGGTGTGTTGCCCTTGAGCCTGTGTTAAAAACCATGTAATGTGGCTAGGGGTTGT